>NC_141039.2:39185000-39485000 GCF_052040795.2 Danio rerio
AAGAGAAAGGAGAAGAATATGACAGAAAGAGAGAATGAGAAAGAAAAAAAACGAGAGCTGAAGAGACAGACGAAACCTTGGCAGTTGTCAAGGCTCAGAGTCCCAGGAGAATCTCATCCATATTGTTATTCTGAACTGGAACTGAAAACAACCTGGGAGAGGATCAGACTGGTTAAGTAAGCTTCAAAGTCTGATACAGTAATGACAGTCAGACATTGAGGGCATGTTTTAAGAAACCAAATTTAAAAGGGCTATTTAAAAAAAATTCAATTTCTAATAAAAAAAAATCTATCTAGGTTGTCTATGAAAGCCTGTAGACAGATTTTTATGTGAAGGACTGAAGATGTTTTGGTGAGAAAATCTAAAGTATGTGACTATGAGGGAGCATGAGTCATTGAATCATTCATGCGATTCACTCTTAAAGAGGCCATGAACTGAGAAATCAAAATTCCCTTGATCTTTTGACATATAAGAGGTATTTGTACTATAAAACATCCTGTACTTTTCAGAACTCAACACTTTCTCTTCAGGTAAAAAAAAAAAAACACATTGAAGTCAGTCTGCCAAAATGACAATAAAAAGCTGTAGGATGTGCCTCTTTTTCTATAATAGTGTGTCTACACTCTGGCTCCACATAATAAAATCAATGTTCAATACTCTTTGTTCTATGGTCTGTTAGAACGCTTGATTCTGATTGGCTAGAAAAGGAATAAAATCATTTAATGCAGTGGTCCTCAACCACCGGCTGTGGACCGGTACCGGTCTAGGGATCAATAAACACTGGCCACACAAGAAATCATGAATTATTTAAGTGTCATTTATTGTCTGAGTCTGAACGATCTTTTATTTTGAAAAATGGCCGCATTCTCTTGGTTACATGTCTGTCACTTGAGCGCCCAAATTTAACCTACAAGTAGCAAAACGAACAAGTAACAGACATTTTTGGAAAGTTTTTTGCTAAGGGTATAATGCCCAATGAAGGACCTGCGAAGCGCCAAGGAATAGATCCGCAACCCATTTGTCAACAAATCGGGTGAATCCACTATGTCTGTGCAAGAAGATCAACTGCTGGAGTTTATTCTAGAGATTACGCAAGCTTGTTATTTCCAATAGAGGTGCGTGGCAAGTGCGTGGCAAGTGTGCGCAAGCAGCGAGATATGCTCACGCCTTCCAGACGCACCTAGTTGAATGAATGCCACGAGCGCACTGCAATCAGCTTTGTACTTTGTATGGAATATACACATTTCGGTAGACTAATTATCTCAGACAAACACAGAACATCCAAACACTGCAGTGCTTTGTAATTTTCTCCATAAATAAAACTTGTATCAGGGTGACGCAGTGGCGCAGTAGGTAGTGCTGTTGCTTCACAGCAAGAAGGTCGCTGGGTCAGTTGCCGTTTATGTGTGGATTTTGCATGTTCTCTCTGCGTTCGCGTGGGTTTTCTCCAGGTGCTCTGGTTTCCCCCACAGGCCAAAGACATGTGGTACAGGTGAATTGGGTAGACTAAATTGTTGGTAGTGTATGAGTGTGAATGAGTGTGTGTGAATGAATGAATAAATGAATGAATGAATGAATGAATGAATGAATGAATGAATGAATGAAAACTTGTATCAGGGTTGCAGCAATGTTTGATCATTCTCTGAGAAAATGGTTAATGGTCACCTAGCAACCTATGAACCACTGACAACCTCCACCCTACCCAACTACCTCACTCCCCACGATCCACTGTAAATTGTCAAGCATTGACCGGTCTATGATGATAATAGGTTGGGGACCAATGATTTAATGCAAAGTATATTCAGTCAGTTTCGATCGTTGGAAAACAAATGCAAGAAGGTAGCTAATACATATTACTATGAGCTATTATATATGCTAGTGCAATTTACACTCTCTTCTCTCTCTCTCTCTCTCTCTCTCTCTCTCTCTCTCTCTCACTTCCTCACATATTAGGTCAGAAATTCTAGAGTGAAAAGCAAACCAGTTTAACTTGTCTATAACTTGGCAAATGACCACAGAAAATGTGACATAATTAATATCTTGGCCCTAAAGAATTGTAAATGGACAAAGAACCTTGTCATGCAATTGTCTATCCCTTATTTATACGGCATGGCAGCTAAATGATTGATTCTGATTGGTTGATAGACATTCTAAAGCATTCACCTATTTTCACATTAACCCAGAGCTAAAGTCAGGCAGGTCTGGATTACAGTTCCATATCACTATGGTGAATGATGAGTTATTGCAGAGTCGAAAACAACCATAAATTTTACAAAAAATAATAATAATCTTTAATTGAGATTGAAGAAACTAACACAACACAACACACAGGCGCTGTTTAAGGACAAAAACCTGACAAATGTCCTAAAATGCAACATATTGTGGTAACAGTATTATCATTCATTCATTCATTTTCCTTCCTCTTTGTCTCAATTTCAGAGGTCGCCACAGTGGAATGAATTGCCAACTATTCCAGTATGTTTCATTCCATTAAATTATCAGAAAATAATTCACACCCAATTTGCAATTACATTCCTACATCAAATGGTCATCATTATTCTAATAATTCAATGTCACCAATTATTTCTTACACAACTGCCTGTTTAGCCCTGCAAGTTGCTGCATGTTTAGCTCCACAACCTGATTCACTCATGCAGTTGTTACATATCCAGACAAAATAGGCTTTACACAAAAAAACAAATGCTAAGGATATAAAAAATGTCTTCCTTTTAATCCTTAAATTAGGAAAGAGTGGATGAACTTTGTTAAGATTAACTTCCAGACAGTATTAGAAAGAACTTGGTCCATTGTTCAGTTGAATTTACAAATGACACTGTATTTTTTAGAAAGACTGAAACAAAAAAAAAGGAAATGTTCGGACGATATTGAACCCAACAGTAATTGTAATTTTATTCAGTGGTGACTATAGTTTACCTGTTATTACAGATAATTTGATATTGTATTTGATTAGTATTTCAATGGTTTTAACAAAATCCCAGTATCCATGATGCAAGCTGTCAAAAAGAGATCCAGAACTTTCACACAGGCACACAGTTCCTTCAAACTTTCCAACCAAATCTCAAAAGCAAGGCGTTGAAATTATATAAATATGCAAATCTGCTTAATTATAGCATTGGGTGTTTATTTGTGAACAGTGTGTTCTGATGGGAGAGGTCAAAATGGGACAGAAAACAGGCTATTGCATCTAAATTATGATTGAAAGCTCCTGTGGGTGTTCTTTGTGGAACCATCAATGCCAACAAAGAACCTTTATTTTAAAAGAGTGTAGATTTATTGAAACTATTGAAACTATAAAATAAGACAGCTGCCGATTTATTAACTGCTCTGATAGACTGAATCCAATGACTATTTCATCAGAATGATTCTCATATTTCATTTAAAAGCATCCATTCACTTGTATGTGAATAAGACTACTATCAATTTGGATTTATTTCATTAAAAATAGCTAGTTCGGATGATTTATTCAGAAGATTATTCATTTATTCATAAATCAAAGACACTGGTCAAGCTGAATGTTTATGCAGCTTAAGATGACAGTTCAGTACAAGGAATCTGTTGCCATTACTTTGCAGTTCACTGTCTTTTTATTGCGTCATATTCAATATAGACTGCACACTCACATTCACCACTGAGGTAAAATTTGACTTTTCTTTTTGCCAAGCTTAGCAACAGGGGGTGATCATTTATATTGTAGCGAATATACCGGTGCCACGTCGCCCTGGTCAAGGATTCACCCCAGCTGGCACCTAATCCACACTGGATCGATCTCAGCTGGAGCTAATCAAGAGGAGACCCATATAAGCCAGCCCCACACAAGAGGAGGACGAGCTTCATTCTTTCATGACTCCCTGCGCTAACGCTTGTGTCTCTCTGTCTCTTACCCACAGCGACCTCCAGCTAGTGATCGATCCAGCACCCAAACTCTCCTTCTACCACACCACTTCCCCGGAGCACCTGAGCACCTATCCCAAGAAGAGCACCGTATTTACACTGTTCACCCTTATTCACCGTGTAAATAAAGCACCCTCCGGGGAATTGTTTGTAACACCACGCCGTTGTGTTTGTGTTTTCCCTTTGCCTCGCTACAATTGGTGGAGAATGCGGGCAGAATAGAGGGAAAATTCAGAAAAGACACTTACCGGTAAGGAAAAATAACCGCTGAATTTTCTTTGTGTTACCGTACAAGGCATCCGCTCTCTCTCTCCCACTCACTCTCTCTTACTCTGCTGTCATCATCCCCGTGAGCCATGTCCTTGGAAGAGGTGATACGCCACCTAGCGGAGATTTCCAGCAAGCAACAGGCTCTCACTGAGCAACTCACAGCCCGACAAGATCGGCTGGAACAACAGCTCCACCAGGTGGCCGGACGCATACCGCTCCCTGAAGTGAGTGCGCATCACCATATCACAAAACTCAGCGACCTGGATGATATTGACGCATACTTACATACGTTTGAAGTGATTGCCGAGAGAGAATGCTGGCCGAAGGAAAACTGGGCGAGAATGTTGGCTCCTTTTCTCACAGGAGAAGCACAAAGGGCATATTTCGCACTTGAGACACCCCAAAATGAAGATTACAAAGCGTTAAAAAAGGAGATATTAGCCAGAATGGGGCTTTCCACAATCAGCGCAGCACAACAGTTTTCCCAGTGGTCTTATGACGAGAAACAGCCAGTGCGGACTCAAGCAGCTCAACTTTCTCGTCTGGGAAGACTATGGTTATTGGGAGGAGATCCTTCGGCGGTCCAGGTCGCTGAGAAAGTGATGGTGGAGAAGATGATGCGAGCGTTACCCCGACATTTGCGCATGCTCACCAGCATGAGAAATCCTGGATCATTGGCCACCCTGGTGGAAGCGGTGGAGCTGGCTGAAGCTCATGTCGCCAGGGATATGGGGGAGAGAGCGGCTCTGCCAACCCGGAGGGTGAATACACCTTGGCGACCGGTGGAGGGCACATCGCGGCCAGACACCAGACCAGCGGTCCCCAGCCCGATGGACGAGCCGATGCCCACAGAGCCGACGATGTACTCGACCCCGGCCTTGACAGCAGGTTGCGTGGTTCACCGCAACATCCCACCCGAAGCTCCCACCCGTAAAGTACGTATCGGGGGAAAAACACAAACGGCCACGTTAGACACAGGAAGCGCCATCACTCTGGTTCACCCGAAGACCTTAAAATATCAGCATGAAGGTAAAGGTCGAATTCCAATCACATGTGTGCACGGTGATACCCGCCACGTAACCGCTCAAAGAGTAACCATCGCGGCAAAACCGGGCAGCTGGCGCATCGAAGTCGGTGTGGTACCAGATCTTCCTGTGCCCCTCCTTCTCGGCAGGGACTGGCCAGGGTTCGATGAACTCCTCACTCACCATCATGCTCTATCGGCTCGTCCTAAAAAGAAGAGCAAGACACGGGCTCATCGGGACCGCAAACTAGCATTGATGACCACCGAGAGCGACAGAGGGGGTGAGTCATCAACATTATCCAAGTTACATTTTGATCTGTTTCAACAGATAACTGCAGGAGGTGATTTCGGGAGAGCGCAACGAGAAGATAAGACGCTCAAACACTGCTGGTCACAAATGAGAAGAATAGATGGGAAAAAACGGCTTCCCAGCCCTCACCCCCTCCCACATTTTGTCGAAAAAAATGGTCTGCTTTACTGTGTCGCAGAGAGGCGGGGGAAAAAGAGGGCATTACTGGTCGTTCCGAGGACCAAGAGGGAGACTATTCTGGAGTGGGCACATACTCACCCGAGGATAGGACATTTAGGAGCTGGAAATACGATGAAAAGGGTCCGTGATCGATTCCACTGGCCCGGTCTGGATGGAGAGGTGAAAAGATATTGTCAGGCATGCAACACATGCCAAAGAACGTCTCCCCAACGATCAACCCCCAGCCCTCTAATACCATCACCCATCATGAATGTGCCCTTCACCCACACCGGTATGTACGTGATAACCCCCCCTCTCAATACCTTTCCTCTTTTCTGCAGAAATCCCAGGACCAGGACGACGCTAAGGGGGGGGGGATTGTAGCGAATATACCGGTGCCACGTCGCCCTGGTCAAGGATTCACCCCAGCTGGCACCTAATCCACACTGGATCGATCTCAGCTGGAGCTAATCAAGAGGAGACCCATATAAGCCAGCCCCACACAAGAGGAGGACGAGCTTCATTCTTTCATGACTCCCTGCGCTAACGCTTGTGTCTCTCTGTCTCTTACCCACAGCGACCTCCAGCTAGTGATCGATCCAGCACCCAAACTCTCCTTCTACCACACCACTTCCCCGGAGCACCTGAGCACCTATCCCAAGAAGAGCACCGTATTTACACTGTTCACCCTTATTCACCGTGTAAATAAAGCACCCTCCGGGGAATTGTTTGTAACACCACGCCGTTGTGTTTGTGTTTTCCCTTTGCCTCGCTACAATATATAAAAAAGACAGCCTGCTGTAGTTTGAACTACTTTTTAAAGAATATTGTACATTGATTTAAATAATACAGTAAGATGGGTGTAAACAAAAAAGCTCTGTAAGTTGCAATAGCATCTTTTTCATTAAACAGTGATTCACTGAACTAGCTGTTGCTGTCCTATTATGCAGTGAAAGTCGTCGTATTGGACATTACTATTATACACAAATCTGCAATTATCAACAGGCACAGTTTGCACATAATTTATGTTTGAATTTAACGATAAACTAATGTTTCTGCTTCCAATGCATTGCTAAAATATAACAATTTGTACAATGTTGTAACGTTTTCATTGCAGATTTATTTAAACATACTGAATAAATAACTAAAATGTAATGAAGACATAAAAGATATAAATTATAATTATTTGGGTGTGACATTGGACAATAAACTTAAATTGGATGTATTCATTCTATTTTCGGCTTAGTCCCTTTATTAATCAGGGGTCACCACAGAGGAATAAACCATCAATTTATCCAGCATCCAAGTTTTACGCAGCAGATGCAACACAACATTGGGAAACGCCCATAAATTCTCACATTCACACACATACACTATGGCTAATTTAGATTATTCAATTCACTTATACCGCATGTCTTTGGACTGTGGGAGAAACCACAGCACCTGGAGGAAATTCACGCAAACACGGGGAGAACATGCAAACTCCACACAGAAACTGACCTAACTGACCCAGCCGGGGCTCGAAACAGCGACCTTGTTGCTGTGAGGCGATTGTGCTACCCACTACGCCACAGTAACACCCAGAGAATGTACTTCTTAAAGAAAGTACTGCAACATTTTGTGTGTAAACTGTCGGTATGGAAATGCTTCTGAGGCCGTGAAGAGGTCACTAAGGAAGGTGATAACAACAGCCAGTAAGTTGTTGTGAATAAAACTAAAGAGCATTGATAGATAGTATATACGAGGAAAGAGTATTAACCTTTTAGAATATTATTGTCCTTTAGCATACACCTTCAAATTGTAACCATCAGATCATCGATATTGTGTTTCCAGATGTATAAGAAATAGGACAAAATTATCGTTTATACCTCAAGCAATTACGTTTTTGAAATTCCTCCTCTACGAGTTGCAGTTGATGGCCAGTCGACTGGATATTTATTTAGAGTAGGGGCACGATGGTACTTTTGGTTTTTAAATGATTTATTTATATATGCCAAATGTTAAATGTCAGATGTCTCTGTGACTGTATGCTGCAAATAAAAATTCTCTATGGGGACAAGTAAAGGTAACTAACTATAATAGTGCAATTTTTTGGAGAACAGATTTTTGGTCTATGGACACCAAAGTTGTTTGAATAAAACTAAAAATAAACTGTAAGAATTGAAATATTACAAATATTTTTGATGTCTTTGACAATTCAAAACATGAGCTGAAGACAGGGCCAATGGACTCCACAACCCACCAGGGGGGAATGCGGGAAAAACCAGTTCCTGCTGCATTTGCATCTGAGTATGCTGAAACTCAGCTTCATCCCCCCAACTCACGCATATGGTCATTTCAATGTTTTAGATTAACCAAACTGACTTTAACTATCATGTTTGATATCATTTGAAATGTCTCAGTGCGATTGGTACAATGGTCTCATTCTCTCAGAAATAGACATAATCAGAACAATAAATATATAACTTCAGGCATCTTTTGAACCACTGTGAGGGGTGTGACTTTTACACTAAGTGTGAATGCCTTTTTGTTATTCACACCCCCTTCCTTGAGGGAATTCTTGGATTATTTAAGGTAGGGTATGAGAAAGTCTCAGCCCATACCCAGATCAGCCTATAACATGGAGCCCAGGCTCCACGTTATGTAAAATTTACACGTTATGTAAAAAGTCAGGAATGCATCTTTTAATCTTGGATTTATCTTTGATAATTTGATGTTTTGTATTGATCGTTTATGAATTGACTGATTGAATTTGGCATAATACATTTACCTGACTAATAAATTATGTTTTGAATTATTCAAACCTCGTGTTATTATCACTGATAAATGTTGTCCATAGCACTACACGCCACTGTACAGGTTAGTAACGGACTAAAACATGTTAGACGGAGCAGCGTGGCACGCTATACAATGTTGGTAGAGATCCGACTAACAAATTGGCATTTATTAAAAGGCCAACTATTTAGAACAACAAAATATTGTTGAAACTACTTTAAATGTGGATATTTAGGCCTTCATCTACAATAGTATAATCCTGCGCGATTTTTATTAAAATACTTTGTCTTGATTAAGTAGATAACAGATCTATGGGGACCACATAAAAATTTCCTAAATTGAGTAAGTAGGGTTCTGCCTTTTTAGGAGAGTGGTCAATCGCCTCTGTTTAATGACCAAGACTGACAAGCTTGTATTAAGAGATTGTATACCCGGCCGGTGCAAGACTCGAGATGCTATCGGAATCTGAGTAAATGAGAATAAGGTATAATAACAAATCAAAAGAATATTCAATCATAATCTAAAATAATGTGAAAGGAAACAAAATAATCCTATCAATGTTTTATAATTGGAGTCAGATAAAACGAGGATAAATATATTGATATTCTAAACCATCTCATACTAAAATTGGAGTCAGATATGAGTTAAGTTTAATATAGATCAACATTGTGCACTGGAAAGACCGAACATGCAGTGAACCTTCATCCACCATTGGATACCGTCATTGGACCAACTGGGTGGACCCTACAAAACCATTGGTCAAAAACATTATTCGTTAACTGACATAAAATAAAGAATTTAATGGATCTGTGTTAAATAAAAGTACTAATTAAAAAACCCCAAACTTCTGAACATCAGAAATATATTAAATATATATTACAGACCTTAGCACATTCAAGGTTGGAAATAAATGCCCACATTTAACCATTGGGGTGAGATCATATTGGTCCCAACTTGTAAAGAAAATCTGAACTGTACTTGTTTGCTGTGGCTAATTAGGGACCGAGCACTGGTAGAATTCCACTATTCCGCTATTGGAATTGCTCGATTTCTTCTTTGTATTATTTTGCTCCGGAAAGAAGTTTAGAGAATCTAAACATGCTGAAAAACTCACTAAAGTTTGCACCCGAAATGGCAAACATTTATGTTTGATATTGGTTTCAGAAATGGATGTGGCAAAAAGGCTCAACATCACCACCTATAAACAATCAACAAAGTGCCTCGCGAGCTACATTTCACGCACACATACGAAAATTAGCACACACATCAAACTTGCCAATACCTACAAGCTCCAAATTTGGGTTTTGTTATTTAAAGGCCTTGGCGATGTTAAATTGTGAAGATCTAGGGCCCTATCATACACCCGGCGCAATGGGGTCCAAGGCGCGGCGCAATACTTGTTTGGTAGTTTCAGCTTGGCGCAAGAGTCGTTTTGAGGCGTTGCGCTACGCTGTTTAAATAGCAAATGCATTTGCGCTCAGATGTGCGCCCATAGGCGTTCTGGTCTAAAAAGGAAGGCGTTCTGAGGCACACTGCTGGCGCGTCATTAGACCAAAACTAACCCAGTCTAAACTCTGGCGCAGAGTTGCGCCTCGCTTACACACTGCTTAATATGCACAAGAGAGCAATAGGCAAATATCTTTACATATGAAAAAATTTTTATATTAAGGATATATATAATATATAATAAGAATAGATAAAGAATATAAATATAAAGGATTAAAATATTACAAAACATACTATTTTCTAGCCTACGTAAATATGAAAAATCACTGCTTTTTTTTCGGGAGGCTTTTTCAGTTCATTCATAACAATTTGCTTTTGTATAATGTTATTATTATTAGCAGTATTATTTATTATATCCATATTTATATTTGTTTTATTAAAAACAAGCTTAGATTTGCCCACCTGTCAGGTTTTACACCATAAGGGGCACAGCATGTGTTTTAGGATATAACTCAGGTTTTTGAACACACTTCGTTAATATTGTTCATTTATTCGTTTGCTGGAAATTAGAACTTAATTTAGAAATAGTTTTGAAACGAAACAAACGCAATTAATTATTTATAGACTAATTGATGTCTGTGCGTAAAGGTTTCCCTATCCAAGAGCGAAAGTGAAAGTGATCCATTATCTCTCATTCTCACGCAGTAGATGCTCTGTTTAACAGTTTTCTGTTAAAAAAAAAGCTGTTAACTGTTAACTGTTTGCTAGTGAAATGCTCAGTTTTTCCACTTAGACTTACTTTGCGTCCGGTAAATAGCGAATGCGCTTATAGCGCGATGCTGCTGGCTCTCAAAGGGAATGGGAGATGAGACTCTAATTGGTTTATTCTCAAAACACACCTATAACTCATTAAGAAAATAAACTCAACCCTTTTAGACCATGCGCCTTGGCGCAAAGCGGATTTTCCTGTCCCTAAATTAGCAAAAATGCGTTCTGACACGCCCTGAAAGCGTTTGCGCCCTGCGTTTTGCGCTCTGCGCATGGACCGTCAAAATAGAGCCCCTAGAGTTTTCCTCGAAGGGCATATCCGTGGCAGCCTCACAAACTTTGATGCTTCGCCATGAAACAGGAAGTTTTCATAATTCAGGCATGCATTTTCTGATCTGCCTCACCTTCCTGACTTTGGAAAAGAGTCCTGAACTGAACACGATTACATGCTAATGTTTGAGGCTCATTTCTAGCTCATTCCTAGCGCCGCCTGCTGACAACCGGACATGACATGATTTACACTGTTACAAACTCCTCCTAGAAATTTTATCTGATCAAATGCAAATTCCGTCAGTCTAATCCAAAGGTCTTTGTGATGATAAATTGTGATTGTGAGTTTTCGAAGAAGGTCGTATCCGTGGCGGATTGACAAAGTTCAGTGTATCGTTATGGAGGAGGAAGTTACTCAGCTACAGAATGTCCGATCTGCCTGAAAATTCACAGATACAATGAGATTTATCTCCTAAAGGAATTTGCATGCCAAAATTGAGACATAGTCACATATTGTGACATAGCGTCACCTGCTGACTGAAGGAAGTTTGGCACAAATTGGTGATTTTATCAGTTTTTTTAAAATATATCAGCTTAAATTATTATTGTCCACTGTTCTCAGTCATCCTAAGGCCACCGAGCAACCAGGTGCGAGGTCCCTTTCACCGCTGCTTGCAGCTTTAATTTATTTTTGTTGCTTTCATCGATACTCCTTTTTTGGTCGACTGGCATGTCATCAACCGAAGAAATAAAAAAGATAAAAATACTAATAAAAAAGAAATACAGAGCAAAAGGAGTTGAGGAATGTCATTACAACACTTCTATCATATCTCTGTCGCTCTGCTCTATGGGATTAGCTGAATAACTGTTTCTTTTTTTATTCCTTTCTGTTTCTCGCTGTCAGTTTTGCTGGTAGAGTCGGATTGTAATGAGCTGGTCTGAGACTGCAGACTTATCTGTAATGCTCATTGCTGAAATTCAATTCGAGTTTATTTGTATAGCGCTGCTCACAATGATTATCATTCCAAAGCAGCTTCACAAAAGGTGCACTTTATTACATTACAGTCAAAATTAGAAAATTTAAGGAGTTGTGTATAGGGTGGGCAGTTTATGAACTGTTAAAAAAAACAGTCATACAGTATTCATTCATTTTTTTTTTTGGTCTTTTTTTGTCCTTTTATTAATCTGGGGTTGCCACAGCGGAATGAACCGCCAACTTATCCAGCATATGTTTTACGCAACAGATACCCTTCCAGCCACAACCTATCACTGGGAAAGGTTATAGAGTATATATGTTAAAAATATAAATGCATAGATAATAGATGTGGCTTCTGATGAAACACTGAGATTATATAAACAAAAATGTTGAATAAAACCTTTTTGTAAGCAACAATGGTGGCCATTAAGTGAACAGCAGCCAGTCTAAATGTCTAAAGAGAACATCTATTTTTTTAATTGTATTTAATAATAGTTTTTAACTTAAAATTTTATTAAAAGTTTAAATTAAAATGTATTTTAAAATAGCGGTTCCCAAACTTTTTAGCCTACGAGCCCTAAAATAACAATGCCAGTGACTTATACAGTGGTTATACAGTAAATATACAAATGTTGCACACACAAAAATAGGCCTATATGAACACGAGCATATTGACAACACAAAAAAGTGCAACAGATGAGACTGGAGGGCACAATGTTTTCAGCACAAGTCTATTCCTGGTTTAATTTAGAAGAATGCCACTCGGAGATCATCCTTAGTGTTATTGTCATTGGCTAGGTTATTGAAAATATGGTAATTCTAACAGTTTAATAAAATTAATTTGACTTTTGGAATGACCCCTTGTCATTGTTGTGACCCCCACTTTGGGAACCACTGTTCTAAAGAATGATGATATTTTTCAAGACACTTCTATACAGCTTAAAGTGACATTTAAAGACTTAACTAGGTTAATTAGCTTAACTACGCAGGTTAGGGTAGTTGGACAAGTTAGTGTATAACGATGGTTTGTTCTGTGGACCATTGAAAAAAAAATAGCTTATTTATGAATTCATCCGGACGGCGTGGTGGCACAGTAGGTAGTGCTGTCGCCTTACAGCAAGAAGGTCACTGGTTCGAGCCTCGGCTGGGTCAGTTGGCATTTTTGTGTGGAGTTTGCGTGTTCTCCCTGTGTTCGTGTGGGTTTCCTCCGGGTCCTTCGGTTCCCACCACAGTCCAAAGACATGCGGTACAGGCGAATTGGGTTGGCTGAAATTGTCCATAGTGTATGTGTGTGAATGAGTGTGTATGGATATTTCCCGGGGATGGGTTGCAGCTGGAAACACATCCACTGCGTAAAACATATGCTAGATAAGTTGGCGGTTCATTACGCTGTGGCGTGTTACAACCTCTCTCAAAAATAATAGTTTGTTTTAAACAGAGAGAAAGCAACATAAAAAGAGAAACTTAGTAAACATAATAATCGTTTTTAAATGAATTTATTTTACCAGAAAACCCAATAATAACGGTAACAAATGCTTACCCCACAACAAATGAATGAAATAATAAATCCCCAGAAAGAAACAAAAAAAGAAAGACAAGAAAACAATCACAAAATCAAATGCTGGCTGGTCCACTAAAGCTGTGTCTCCCTTTCGCCTCCTCGTTGGCATCTTTATCCCCTCTCCAATTAATCCCGACATGGGAAACAGGTGCGTCCACCAACGGAGAGCTGGAACGCTCGAGCGCATGCGCACTCGTATCAAAAACCAAGAAAAACAAAGGAGGGTTAATAAAAAAAAGAAGAACACAAAGAAAAGACACAGACCGTAACAGGCGACCCCAGATTAATAAAGGAACTAAGCCTAAAAGAAAATGAAAGAATGAATAAACAATAGTGCTTGCATAAATGCAATGCATAAATGTAAAGTGTGTGGGGTGCTTGAGAACCTGGCATAAAATACTTACATCATATAGTGTTAAATAAAACCTTACAGTAAAATGTCAATAAATAAATAAATAAAATAGAATAAAATAAATGGTAGCAAAATGGCTCAGTGGTTAGCACTGTCGCCTTACAGCAAGAAAGTCGCTGGTTCGGCTGCGTCAGCTGCCATTTCTTTGTGGAGTTTGTATGTTCTCCCCGTGTTCATTTGGGTTTCCTTTGGGTGCTCCGGTTTCCCACACAGTCCAAAGACATGCACTATAAATGAATTAGGTAAGCTAAATTGTCCTTAGTCTATGCATGTGTGTGAATGTAAGTGTATATGAGTGTTTCCCATTCCTGGGTTGCAGCTGGAAGGGCATCTGCTGAGTAAAACATATGCTAGAATAGTTGGCAGTTCATTCCGCTATGGCGACCTCTGATAAATAAGGAACTAAGCCTAAGGAAAATGAATGAATGAAAATAAAATAAATTGTAGATAGGTTAACTAGCATAATAGCATTAATCCCCATTATAAGTAAAGAATAATTATAAACAAACCATGAAACCTTTTATATTGAATTAGAGTTAATCCAAAAAAGATAGAAAGTCAAACACAAGATTAAAGCATAATAAGCAGTCTTTATTAACCAAGGATATAGTTCTGTTTCAGAGTAGATTAAACTTTCCCCAGAGTCTTTTAAGGTCTCTTATAGCTTTAAAACATTTACTCATTATTCAGAAAGCAAATAAGAGCAAAATCACTGTAGCATTTTCTCATTACAGACAGAAAGTTTCTGTAATGTTTGGCCCTGTTGTTCAGTACTTGAGGCTGGACTGTTGTTCAGGTTGTGGGTGTGTAGAGGTTGACCTCGCTACCTGCCGAAGTATGCTTGACTAAACACAGAAACGGCAACAACCACTAGCAGAAAGTGAATTTTATTGTCGATAATGAAAATTAAAGTACATTATTTAGCTTTTATCCGTTTTCTTTTCAAGGAACGCATGGCTTCTTTATTCAGACTAAAGAAAACATGCTTTATTCAGAGTTTTTATTCAACTGTCAATGCCATATATAATAGATTAAGAATAATCTTAAGAATGAGCATGGTAAGTGTATGGCAAAAACTGACATTAATAGCACAGAAACTACAAACTTCACTTTTAACATATGCACTTTATCATCTGGAGTATTTATAGGAGGTTAAGAGTTTTAATTCTTGCTTTTCTTCTTTGTCTCTGGTCCTTGACTGTTGTCTATTAGTTTAAATTATTAGGATGAATTTCTAAATTGACGAAGCATGTCTTAATAAGCAAAAGCAACATCATTGTTAAAAAAGGAACAAGAAATGCAGTTATATTGGTTGAAGCTTATAATAATTGAAACACGAGCGCTCGTTTCCCTGGACACAGTCCAATGAGCTCATCATCCAAACGCAAACATTTGTTGACTCACTGTCCATAATTCTAAGTTTAGCGGAGGATAATTACTGTTTTGAGTGATCTGACACTAGCTAAATCAGACATTTTTGTATTTAAGTTTGTCATTTTCATGAAGCATAAAGCTTGTGATTAAGCAGAAAGGAAATTTATCTGTTCATTCCCTTTAACCATGCACACACAAACCTCAAGAGGGGAAAATTTAGTGTTTTTAGATGAGAGTGGAATACACACACATCTGCATTTAGTGCCAATGGATGTTTGGAAGGAATGAATGGAAGCTTGAGTTTGAAAATAATGAATGGATGAATGTATGGACAGACATATGCAGTATATAGAAGCATGTATGGATGGGTGGATTGGTGGAAAAATGTTAGAAGTAAAGAGAGGAATAGATAGAATGTTGAGTTTGAAAAGGATGAATGAATGAACAAACTAATGAACAAACAAACAAATGAACGGATAGATAGAAATACTGAAAAGCATGGATGCATGGATGGATGGATGGATGGATGGATGGGTCTATGTACAGATGGATGGATTGGTAGATGGATGGAAATAATTTCATAAAAGAAATAGATGAAAGTTTAAGTTTGAAGAGGATGAATGAATGAATGAATGAATGAATGAATGAATGAATGAATGAATGAATGAATGAATGAATGAAAAGGACATACAAATTTATAGATGCATGGATGGATGGATGAGTGGATTGGTGAATGCATGGATTGGTGGATGGGTAGAAACTTTTCAGAAGTGAAGGAAAGTTTGAAGATTGAATGAACAGACAGACAGACAAAAGCATGGGTGGATAGATGTATGGACAGACGAATATATAGAAGCATGGATGAATGGACGAATGTATGGATGAATGGATGGATGGATGGATGGATGGATGGATGGATGGATGAATGGATGGATTGGTGGATGGATTGTAATAATTTCAAACGTACAGAAGGGAATAGATGGAATCTAGAGTTTGAAAAGGATGAATGAATAAAAAAATTAACAAACAAACAAATGGATGGACAGATGAAAGAATTGATGGATGGATGGCAATGAGGAGAAAAGGAAGAATGAAGAAATCATAGATGGATGGATGGATGGATGGATGGATGAATGGATGGGTGACTTTATTGAATAGGGGATGGATGTAAATAATTAAGGAAGGAATAGATGGAATGTTAAGTTTGAAAAAGATGAATGAATGAAAAGACGGACAGAAGCATTGATAGAGGATATATAGCATGGATGGGTGAATAGATGTATGGGTGTATGGATAGACAGAATGATTGATGGATAGATGGAAATAATTTTAGAAGTAAAGAAAAGAATGGATGGAAGTTTAAGTTTGAATGATTGAATGAATGAATGAATGAATGAATGAATGAATGAATGAATGAATGAATGAATGAATGAATGAATGAATAAATGAATGAATGGATGGATAGACAGATGGATGGACAGATGGATGGATGGATGGATGTATTGTAATAATTTTAAAAGTAAAGGAAGGAATGGATGGAATTTTGACTGAAAATGGATTGATGGATGGCTGGAGCAATGTAAATTAAGAAAATATACATGTCCATGTAGATAATAACTATTTAAATTGACATATTTAAATGCTAATCTGCTAATATTATAATATTTTGAACTGCAGTGTTTCAAATATTTATTTGAAGATATTCACTGTAATACTACATAATCAGAAACATAAATGGATGAGTTCAATTTCTACTTTACCTACTGCACTCAATGCAAAACGTTTTTATTGTATTTCTGTTTACAATATCAATCTCCTAAACACTACTGTCAGTCAGAATAAAGTGTTGAGTGCACGTCTTAATCCCCCAATTTCCCCACTTTAAGGCATATCAAAGGGAATAAGGAGCTCTGAGAGTTGTGCGGTCGATATTTTATTCATTTTGATCGCTCTATAAAAATTCATTGAAACTTTCTGAAATCAAGATCTAATGACTGACTGCAGCCTACATTATCCTGACTTCTATTGATGGCCCGAATAAAAAATAAAAAAGTATTTTTAAGTGCTTAGTCTCTCCACAATTCTCCGATCTTTCTGTGTCTGTGTTTTGAGGAAAAGATTCAAAAGATTAAATCAAATTTGCAGCAGGAGGCAAATTTTTTTCTCTCCCTGGTGAGGATGTTCAAACAGCCTGTGCGTGGAGAGAGGCGCTCTGGGTTTGCTGAGTTCTGGTTTAATCTAGCCTAAAGATATGTGTTTATCAAAGTGAATTCTCAGGCTCTGTTTTCTCAGGGCAACCAAAGCTTGTGAGATGTTCTGATCTACTAGATTCAAAGGCTTGGTTCAGAGCGTTTGAAGAGCAACTCTTACACCACATACAACACAAAATTAGAGCTGGGAGAGACACAAGTCCGGGAACTTCATCTTAGGAGACTATAAAAGCCAGCCAAATCACAACACTGCACTTTTTTGGATTACGCAGAATAACTCACAAGTGCTGTAAAGATCTGTAGTTTTTTCCTTTCTCTCTGACCTCAGATGCAAACAGTAGAAATTTTAATGACACATCAGACTCGGGACAGGCCAACAAATTGATTCAAAGGTAAAGTAATCCACAAGGCTTCAGTCAACTGTGCACAGTGGACAGAAAAGCATTGATTTTTCGAGATACATCCTGCCATGTCACACTCCGTCTCAGACAGGAATATGGGCCACATTAATCATTTACCATCAGCAGTCATATAAGAGCAGAACTGAGGCATTCTTCTCACTCGGATCAACGCTAATGACAATCCAAAAATGCTTTACACCAGTTTTTGCACAGTCACCTTTAGACTGAGAAAACTCAAATTAAAAACCTAAACATGTTTTACAATAAAGCTGCAGAATAAAACGCCATTATGATATACAGTTAAGCCCAAACTTATTCAAACCCTTGGCAAACTTAAAGTTACTTTTATTTTATTTTACTTATTAATTAATTATTTTTTTTTATTTTACTTATTATTTATTTATTTATTTATTTTTTCTCCCAAAAGAAAATAAGTCAATGTACAAGAGGCATTATTGCAGAAATTTTTTTTAAAATAAAAAATAAATAAATAAACATTTCTCAGCTTTTATTTTCAATTGAACAGAAACTTTAAATCTTGCCAGGGGTATAAATAAATTCAGGCTTGACTGCATATATGTTTCCCAAAAATAAAATAAATAAATAAATACATTTTGCTATGTGAATTAAAATAGTCGATGAAGTCATATAATGAATTGATATACACTACATGACATAAAGTCTTGTCGCCTGTCCACGTTTTAGGAACAACAAATAATATCTTGATTTATAGTTGATCATTTGGTATCAGAAGTGCCATATATGAAAGGCAAAGGCCTCTAGATTACGCTTATTTAACAAAATAAAATATAATCATGCCTTGATTTTTAATTATTTAATTAGGACAGTACAGTCTCACTTTGCTTAGACAAAATAAATAAATAAATAAATAAATAAATAAATAAATAAATAAATAAATAAATAAATAAATAAATAAAAAACTTGCTATTGAAAAAACTTGCTAAAATTGCTATTGTTTACTCATTAGACTACTGCATCCATACATCTCTGCAATGACTCAACCAACTTATTAAATAAAGTCATCTAGAATGGAATTCATCCCTAATGTCTCCTCCATCTTACCACATACATGCTCAATAATGTTCATATCTGGTGACTGGGCTGGCCATTCCTAAACTTTGATTTGGAGGCTGAAGAATGAAAAGGAGCGCTATCCTGCTGAATGGTTTCCTTTACCAAACTTGATTGATTTCTGTGAGAATCTTGGGTTCATGCTGTTTCTAATAGGTCTTCTGCAGTGTTTGTGATGATTCGGATGCAGTTCAACAGATGATTTTGTTGAAAACTAGAAACCAGAGCACCCGAAGGAAACCCACACCAACACAGGGAGAACATGCAAAATCTGCACAGAAATGGAAACTGCTTCAGCCGGGACTCGAACCAGAGACCTTCAGTGCTAACCACTGAGCCACCGTGCCATCCTTTTTAAAATTACAAAATATAAAATAGTTACATTTTAGAAATATACTCAATTAATTTGGAAGGATAAATCTAGTAACCTTTCCTCACACCAGGCCACCAAGGTTCACTTTCACTCACAAAGTTAGAATTTTTAAATGTTACCTCATAATGTCAGCAGCTAAATGACATCTACACTTGTACACAGAGAACTGCAGAGGCTCATGATGAGATTCAACGCTGCGTGTCAGACTACTTTTGACGGTCGGGGCACAGAAACGTCCTCTCACTGCTAAAGGACAGTGTTAAGCCGGTCCCAAGGGGCCCCAGAGGTCCATGGTTAACAGCAGGCATGCTGCCCACTCCATTAGAGCCTTAATTAGACGGGCACAATGCCCACTGAATGGCCACTGGGGAAAGCAGTGCCCCAGTGTTTTGATTACACTTGCTGTCTGGATAAAGGCTGCATTTGATGGAGAGATGGATGAAAGACATTATTTAACGGTTGGTGTTCATGTGGAATTGACCCGGCACCTCATGCTGATGCAGTCTGGACTGTTCCCCAGCCCTCTGCTGACATAACGGCTCATTAGCATGGTGTTAGTAGCAAACACTGGCTCCTGAATGTGGATTGCTCTTCAATAGAGTCCAGAATCCCTATGGATGAGCAGTAGAGATGAAGTTTGCTGCTGTCAAGAATTCCCCACTGTACAATCTCATTATCATCATATAAGACACTATAAATAACCTACAGTTTTTTAAAAAGAAGATATTTAGAAAAATGCTGGTTATAAAAAATAGTCTTAATAAGATTTCTCAGAATATCCTTCTTTCTACACAAAGACAAAGTTCATTGTCATTTTTAATTTTACGTGGACTAGCTCTTTAAAATGCTGTAAGAATCTTGACCATGAGTTATTTTGGCAATTTACATATGTAGTGTTACCTTCAATACATCTCTGTCCATTTCTAAACAAGGCTTTTAAATAAAACACAAAATGAACATGATGCCACAAGACACAGTTTAAAAAGGACAGAATCCTCAAGTCTACTCATTGTCACAATGCTGCAAATTACAGTTCAATGCAGGACTCAGAAATGTACTGTAGAAGATCTTCATGTGGTGCGATAGCGAAATTCCCTCTTGTGTTTTGATGCTTTGACACATTTAATAAGCTCAATGAGCAAGTTTAGTCAAGCACACAGCCTTGGTTTGGATGCTGGGTAAATTCAGTCGCTAAATATATGTCATAAAGGATTATTTTCTTCTATGGTTCACGCAAAAAGAAACAAAAAAAAAAGTGTGATTTTTTTTTTTTTTATGCGCAGGCGATGATATATATTTGGGTCACACCTAATTTTATTATAAGTTTTTATTATTATTTATAATTAGCAAACCAATTCCCAAGACTTTTATCTCAATAAACTACTAATTACATGTTTTTTCATTGTTAGTAAGGTAGTATAGTTGTTGGATTGAGGTATTGGGGATTAGGGATGTAAAATAAGATCATACTTTATACACTCACCAGTCACCTTTATTAGGTACACCTGTCCAACTGCTCATCAACACAAACATCTAATCAGCCAATCATGGTTGCATGGTTGCTGGTGCCAGATGGGCTGTTCTCAGAAACTGTTGATCTACTAGTATTTTCCCGCACAACCATCTCTAGGGTTTACAGAGGATGGTTCGAACAATGAGAGCTATGTAGAAGAGTATCTCTGAATGCACAACACATCCAACCTTGAGGTGGATGGGCAACAGAAGATTGTAAAAGCGTTGCCTGGTCTGATGAGTCTTGATTTCGGCTGCGACATTCGGATGGTAGGGTCAGAATTTGGCATCAACAACATGAAGACATGGATCCATCCTGTCTTGTATCAATGCTTCAGGCTGCTGCTGGTGGTGTTATGGTGTGGGGGATATTTTCTTGGCACACTTTGGCCCCATTAGTATCAATTGAGCATTGTGTCAAGGCCACAGCCTACCTGAGTATTGTTGCTGACCATGCCCATCCCTTTATGACCACAGTGTACCCATCTTCTAATGGCTACTTCTAGCAGGATAACTCTCCATGTCATAAAAACCGGAATCATCTCAGACTGGTTTCTTGAACATGACAATGAGTTCACTATACTCAAATGGCCTCCACATTCACCAGATTTCAATCCAATAGAGCACCTTTGGAATGTGGTGAAACAGAAGATTCACATCATAGATGTGCAGCTGACAAATCTGCAGCAACTGCGCGATGTATCATGTCAATATACACCAAAATCTCTGAGGAATATTACCCAGCAACAATGCTCTAAAAGTTGCCCCATGTACAGTACCATTACCTTCAGAGACTATACAGGCCAAAAAGGAGCTTGCAGTTTAAGAGTTATATCAAAATCTGTTATTAAGTAATCTCCCCTCACTTTCCTGAAAATAACTGCAGCAAAGCACTTTACCAGTGGCTAAAAACTTTAAAGGTCATTATGTTTTGTATCACATGCTCTACTACTCAACCGCTTCTCTAGCAGCTCTGTGTTCCAGTGAAGACACAAAATAAAGTACATGAAAACATAACAAAGTGTCACAAAAGTTCACCTAACATCATTACTGATTTTCAGCTACTGACAAACAGATGCCATTTTTATTGCTTCATAAAAAGCTGTCAAGCGAGATTCAAATTTGTGACAGCTCACACTTAAAACCCGAAATACAGCAGCCTACACCATCTCATATCCAGCTATGAGACTGGTGCTATCAGACAAAAAAAAAAATGCTTTGTTGTCAGTAAGAATAGAAATTATGAAGGACACCATGTTATTTTTTGTCTGTTTCTTGGGAAATCTGTTTTTTTTTTTTTTTAATGGCTGAACTTATTGAAGATATTCAATTGAATCATTTTCACCACATTCACTGACAATGTTAAGTTTTAAGTTTCCAGCCTGGAAACACGGGAATCAAAATGATCTCAGAATTTCAAGTTGCAAATATGATTTGACTAACCGTTCTTGTTCATTTTCTGACTAGCAAACTCATTTAACCTTATTCTGACTGCAGATAAAGACAGCAATTTTCCCTAAAAGCTGAAACTGTAGAGTCACTGCTGGTTTTAAGGTTAGATAGAAAAAGAAGAAGCCAAAATCTAATGGTTTATTACTTTTAAGCAAAAAATAATCCACTGATAGCAAATTGATGTGGTGTAGTGACCGTAAGGTTACAATGACATGCATAATGTTTGGTTTTGAAATGTCAAAGCTTTACAAAAGACACAACCTCAGATGCAGTTTGGCGTCATGTCATCAAATTTGTTGATTTGAAAACTTTGAAAATCTACTTTACTGACATAAAATTCCTATAATCCAATTTTGGGAAAATCAGCCCAATAATCTTGGAAAGTTTTTATTACGAAAAATTATATTTTCATATATAGTAACTACCTGGCATAGTCAAAACTTTGCTGATAACCTCTGGTCATTACTCAAAAAAATTACTTTTGCAGCTTGTTCAAGCTACTTTTTTTAAATGAGTTGAATCAACTCAATTACATTTTTTTTGTGAAGGGGCAACCTAACTGATTATGTTCAATTCATTTGAATTTGTAAAAACTATTAAGTTAACTTAACCAATTTGTTGTGGAACAACCAACACAGGTCTATTGTGAAAATATATCCCTGTATCACTTCTGGAGAATGCAAATTATGTAGACAGAGCTACGTATGGCTGCATTTCGTCTATAAAAGGAACACTACGGGGCAGTATGATGCCGTCGATGACCAGTATGACCGCTTACCTCCATATGAATGGCTTTTCCTCTGTTACCAGTTTGCCCAGAACCGCGACGACGAAGTTTAAGTCAACCCAAGCTCATTCTGAAAATGTAGTCCCGCGGACGTTTCTGGAGACCGCGATTTATGTAGCCGGAGGTACATATGGCATTTCATTTATTTAAGCAAATGCCACAGGCTGGTGTGACGCCGTTCGTCTTCGCGCTCGCCGGCTGACAGCTTACCTCCATGTGGAGGGCTTTCCCGCCGCAACCAGTTTGTCCAGTTAGCTCATCGTGTACATCGACAGAGTGGAGATGCGGAGAGGAGCTGGCCGCGAAGACAGCGATGCCCGGGTTCGGGTCTGGAGGAGAGCGGTTCCAGAAATCAGGTAAGACAAAAACAGAATCCAAAAGATAAACAAGTTCATAATAGGGTGAGAATGTGGCGAAATCTGAAAACGTCGTCAAAATTAGAAAAGGGGGCTTTTTCTTTTTCTGGACGGCTTTTGTAAATAGTTGTTTGGGTTTAGGGATGCAAGCGAGCAGGCCAATCTGTAAAACCGGTTGGGTTGAGGGAAGGAGGAGGAGGGTGGGTCGGGTTTGCCGATTGGCCGGTCGCCAAGTCAATCATTCAGTCAGACAGACGGTCACTCGACAGCAGCCTCTGGTGGCTTTACTTGAGAACAGCGTGGGTGCAAACGGCGCTCACTTGAAACGTTGGAGATGCATAAAGCGCAAACAGCGGCCTCTCTCGGATTCGCAAAAACAAAAACTGCACAAATACGTATCTCCAGCGACGTATTTCGGGGTCTCCAGAAACGTCCACGGGACTACGTTTTCAGAATGAGCCTGGGTTGGTTTAAGTCTTGGGAACAACATGAAGGAATTATGTGAAACCCTGCATTTTTTCCAAAATGAAAAGCCTCTTGTTCGTTTCTCTTCCATATGTGGGCCAATAGAACAAATTAAAGTTTTATTTTTTGATTGTTATAAGTTGACGTTAAGTTGCAAGCTTGCATGTGTTTCAGGGTATTTCCAAATTTAACAATTAGGTATATGCCATTCAGTGCGATTACCATTACCTTACAAACAGCCTTAAGTACATGTGGTGTAACTGAAGTAACTGAAGTTAATTAAATCACAAACTAGCACAAACTTCCAACCCTCTAGAGTGTAATTTTATAAAGATCCAGTTTAAACAAAAACTTACAAACAGTTAGTGAAACTGTTTACAACTATGCTGAAAAATATTCATCTCATTTTTCTCAAAAAGTAGACCTATAAACATAGGCTTGAGAAAATGCTTTGAAAATGATTTGTTCAAATCCTTTTGAAATTTGACTCTGAGCTTTAGTTTTAAAGTTATTAGCATAAACATGAGTGCAACTTTTCACTGTTGGTGGCACTAAGGAGAGTGAGTTATAGACTCCAAAATTGGTTTTATTACAGATTTTCCTCCTCTTCCTCTAACTATACCTTAGGTTTCCATAACAAGACATATTTTCTCACATTTCCATTACCTGGTATGACCCGAAAGCACATACATGTTCAACCATATTGAATCCTTCAATAATGTATCAAGCACAAGTAGCTACATTATTCATTTTTATGTTTAAGCAAGACTGAATCATGTTAAAGAACACAGCTGGCTTCGACAGCTTGAGTCATGAGCTTATAATGTTGACTGAATGCAGTAGTCATGCTCTGCAAAGATGAAACCCTATATCCACACAATATGGCAGCATATGAGAGATTGCAATGTTTAAATACAAGTTATGCACAGTTATGCGCTTTCTGATATTACATAAAGTGTATCATCCACAGTAGCATATCTCCATCCAAGTTAAGACAGCCCGTAATGGACTGTATTCTGAACCATCACAGTGGTCCAATTACTCCCATTCTTTTAATACAGCTTCATATCACACATCATAAGCTCTCAAGGTGAAACTTCTATCTGCAAACAATACACCCCCACGCACAGCGAGGGGTCACGAAAACAGCCAGGAACATAAAATGAGCAGAAAACAATTCACAAACACCTAAACAACAATAATGAAAGTTCATGGGAAAATGATTCAATTATTCTCCCTTTGCTTCGTGTGAAATCATTGCAAGTGTGCTTCAGTTTGACAGTGGAAAATGCCGGTAGACTCATTTTCATAAAAAGTATGAGGAAGGGTTCCTGGTTAATCAGTCCCGAAAATGATTACGAAGTAGAAAAACAACATTAGCTTTACACAGGCAACCACATGCTAAAATCACACATGAAACACACACAAAACACGAGTAATGTGTACTTTTGAAAATATTTCATGAGATAAAAAATAGGGTCAGGTGACACACATCATCTACAGAATGTTTATGTGTACAGATTTGTGAATTATAGATTTATGTATAGTTGAATGTACACTGTATCAATATTAATTCATTCATTTTCTTTTCGGCTTATTCCCTTTATTAATCTGGGGTCACCACAGCGGATTCAACTGCCAACTTATCCAGCATATGTTTTACACAGTGGATGCCCTTCCAGCTGCAACACAGTACTGGTAAACATCCATACACTCATTCGCACACATACACTACGGCCAGTTCAGCTTATTCAATTAATCTAAAGCACATTTCTTTGAAGTGTGGGGAAACTGGAGCACCAGAAGGAAACCCACATGAACTTAATGAACTGAACTTAAACACTAAAACCTGTACCACACTGTTCCAGTTACTGAACCACACTGTTCCAGTTACTATGACCATTTATGTGAAGCTGCTTTGACACAATCTACATTGTAAAAGCGCTATACAAATAAAGCTGAATTGAATTGAAATGAACATGGGGAGAACATGCAAACTCCACACAGAAATGCCAATTGACCCAGCCGGGACTCAAACTAGAGACCTTCTTGCTGTGAGGCGACATTGCTAACCACTGAGCCACCATGTGGCCTAGACCTCAACTCCACCACTGAAGTCCTCACAGGAAAGATTCTGTATTTTCAAAATGCTTCATTCTGGTTGATTTATGAACTATTTTCCTTATGTGGACTAAAAAAAAATGTCCCTAAAGAGTCAATGTTTGCTAGTATTGCTAAATGTGTGGAGACATTTGGTACCCACAAGGTAACCCAGCAAACAATTTTGTGTTTAATAGAGGTCTAATAGATATCTAAATGTAGACAACTTGGCTAAAACAAGGCTAAACTTGGGCTGTCAGTGAAAATCTAATAGACATTTAAGTATAGCCCAAAACTAGACTAGTCATCAAATAGACAGATTAGACAGACTTTATATGGGTGGTCACTCATTTCTGTTTATTTAATGACTAGTCAAGTTTCAGGATATTCTTCGGCCGTTCGCCCCCGTGCTGTTCTTGCATAAAAAGCCACCAGAGGCCGCTGTCGAGTGACCGACTGTCCGTCTGACCGACTGGCTGAATGACTGAGCGATTGACTGGGCGGCACACTGGCCAATCGGCTGACCCGGCCACCCTCCTCCTCCTCCTTCTTCCCTAAACTCAAGCAACGATTTACAAAAGCCGTGCAGAAAAAGAAAAGCCCTCATCCAATTTTGACCGCGTTTTCAGATTTCACCGCATTCTCGCCCCGTTACGAACTCGTTCGCTTTATTTTTTGGAATATGTTTTTTGTCTTACCTGATTTCTGGAACCGCTCTTCTCCGGACTCGAACCCGGTCGTCAAACGTGGCCGGCTCCTCCTCCTCCTCCGGGCCTCCGCTCCGCCCCGCCGGCGTAACACTAAGAGCTAACCGGACAAACTGGTTGCGGAGTTGGTGACGGAGGAGGAGGTGAGCCGTCAGCCCAGCAGGCGAGCATGAAGAGGAGCGGCGTCACACCGCCCCGTAGGGTTCGCTTGGAAAAACTAAATGCAGCCATACATACCTCCGGCCACGTAAATCGCTGTCTCCAGAAACGTCCGTGGGGCTACGTTTTTATAATGAGCTTGGGTTGCAAAAAGACTATGTTTAGACGTCTATATAACATCTGTTAGGCATCTTTTAAAAACAAAAAAATGCTTGCTGGGTAGGTGCAGTAGACACACAAACACAAAATGTCTCTTAGTTGAACACAAAATGTCTCTTAGTTGAAACGTTTCATTTAAAGGACAAAGGAGTAATCTATTACTGAAGTTTCCCTGTGGCTTCTCACCATATGAATCTCCTCTTGTTCTTTTATAGTGTTGTCAATGAGTTCTAATCACGCTCTCCCGTCTCCTGTCATCTGTCAGTGACTTCCATTCACCCTGCTGCCCATCAGTACAGTGGCAGCACATAAGATCGCCTCATGGCGGGTCCTTTACACCAACCCGCGGGGGGCCATCTCACTCGTTAATTAAGCAATTATTAGGGAAACATTAGAATGAGGCATCTCCTCTAGAGGGGGTGAGGTAGGAAGAGAGAAGGAATGAAGCCGGCTGATGAGGACCTGGTTGTAGAGCTTGGGAAATGAGGAGGAAAAATGGAGGTGTTCGCACTGATTGGTGCCCCGCTCGCCCTCATTAGCTAGTCCCGCAGCAGAAGGGGGTTGAAAGCACCAGCTCAGCGTTTGACAGTGGTGTGGACTGCCACATCTTGGCATGTTATGCACCATGACTAATTATCCTTGGAGGCATTATATTAGTTGCTTGATTAGCAGCCTGTTTTCATTGCTAATTACAAGTGCTCTTTCTCGACCTCTGACAGAAATGCTACATAGCTTTCGCCTCTATTAGTCCTATTAGTTTGCTGCTGTCTATCTCTTTGAGCACCATTAAATGGACTTTTCCGCTAAGAGTACTTCTCAGAAAGAACAAGTCAACAACTTGTTCTCACACATAACTTATTCCGCTTCCTAACCCCATGTTTTCCACAGGAAAAAGGTCCATTGTACTGGCACTACGAATGTTTTATCAGCCAAATGACTCTGCAATATGAACTACCTCATGCCAAAGTGCAACGTATGCAGAGCTGAAGGTAAATTACTTCCGTGTATTGATAATGGATGCTTGGCCCTTTCTAAATTACAAGAACAAAAGGCTGTAATAAGTGGACAATGTCTGGAAAGAGTCCAGTAATCCATTATTAAATATACACTAGCATGGCAGTTCGTTTATGGATGCACTGTGCTGCATTGTTGAGGGTTTTCTTCAGTGATTGTTCTGTTTTTGCAAGTTACATTGATATGCCATAAGCTGGCAACAAGCGTCAGTCTTTGAGCAACTGAATCGTTACTTCTGAACCATTGATTTGTTCAAAATGCTGATTTACACTGGAAATATACGCCATGATCAATATGTGTTAATGATGCAATATTTGCAGGGGAAGCAAAAACTCAAAGTAATTGGAAATACTGTCTCTAAAATAAAAGTTACTCGATATTAACGGCTTGTTAATTAAACTCTTGTAAAAAAGTGGTCACATAAAATATGAATCATGTTAGTGTAAACCCTCCAGTTCTACTCACTCAAATCCAAGATGATCATTTCAGCATAGTACGCAGGCACACACCAATGGCTATAAGACCTCCAAACCTCTTTAATTCAGCTATTGGGAACTATTGGGATTAAAACCCCAGTTTCCGGGATGGATTTGAGAGAACTATACTAGGCACAACAACTATTAGGCTTCCATTACTTTTAACCGAGTAAACCTTACACAGGGCGAGGCAGTGGCACAGTAGGTAGTGCTGTCGCCTCACAGCAAGAAGGTCGCTGGGTCGCTGGTTCGAACCTCGGCTCAGTTGGCGTTTCTGTGTGGAGTTTGCATGTTCTCCCTGCCTTCGTTTGGGTTTCCTCCGGGTGCTCCGGTTTCCCCCAAAGACATGCAGTACAGGTGAATTGGGTAGGCTAAATTGTCCGTAGTGTATGTGTATGTGTGTGTGTGAATGTCTGTGTCGATGTTTCCCAGAGATGGTTTGTGGCTGGACGGGTATCCGCTGTGTAAAACTAGCTGGATAAGTTGGCGGTTCTTTCCTTTGTGGCGACCCCGGATTAATAAAGGGACTAAGCTGACAAGAAAATGAATGAATGGATGATTGAATAAACCTTACACAGATCAAGGCCCTTCCTGGACATCATTGTCCAGTTCTATTTTAAGCAGGATTTGGGATTGGATATGGGGACACTAACAACAATGATATATATATATATATATATATATATATATATATATATATATATATATATATATATATATATATATATATATATATATATATATATATATATATACACAAATAGTAAATAAATAAGAAACAGGTGCACACAGTAGGTTCCTGTGTACCCAAAATTAGTAAACCAGATCAAACTTATGCTGCTTTTACATGCTATAGGTATTTTATGAAAATGTAGCCCTATATAAATCTATATAAATTATGTAGCCAGGTGTATGTATGGCTGCATTTCATCTTTAAAATGCCATTCATTTTCACTCTTAGCAGCTGACTACTCACCTCCCTGTGGACGGCTTTACCGCTGATACCAGTTTGTCCAGTGGTTCGCTCCGTACGTCAGGGGACTTGAGAGGCAGAGAGGAGTTAACTGCGACGACAGGGTTTGAGTCTTGTGAAGAACGGTTCCAAAAAGCTGGTAAGACACAAAACAAAAGGCAAAAAATAAAATAAACAAGTAAATAACAGGGTGATATAATAATTTACCACAATAATATGTGGTAAAATCTGAAAATGTGGTAAAAAGCAATTAAATTAAATTTAATTCAGCTTTATTTGTATAGCGCTTTTACGATGTTGTTTGTGTCAAAGCAGCTTCACATAAATGGTCATAGTAATTGGAACAGAGTAGTTCAGTTTTTAGTGTTTAAGTTCAGTTTAGCTCAATTCAGTGTGGTTTCAGGGGGGCTTTTCTTTTTCTGGATTGCTTTTGAAAACACTGTCAGTTGGATTTAGGACAGTGGGTGGGCAGGTCAATCGGTGCTTTTGAAAACACTGTTGGTTGGGTTTAGGGAAGAAGGAGGGTGAGTCAGTCGATCACTCAGTCAGTCAGTCATTCAGTTAGTTGTCATTGGCCTTTGGTGGATTTACGTGAGAACAACAGGCATGAATGGCACTCACGAGAGAAATTTGAGAACTCAAAAAGCAAACACAGCAGCCTCTGGTGGAGTGTTGAAAACAAAAACTGCTAAAATAACATAGCTCCTGGGATGTTTTTGTGCTTTCCAGAAATGTATATAGGGTAAATGTTTAGAATGAGCCTGGGTTGTATATTTCAGAGTTAAAAACACTCAAAAGTCTCTGAAAATCTAAATAACTAATAAAGGCAACATAAAACATAAAAATATAGAACAAGGAATAAAGCAGAGCATATTCTAAACCAATGATTTGCATGTTCCTATGCCATGTTTTTCACAGTATTCCTTTATAAATCAACAGTAAGTGGCTGTCTACACACCACTAAAAGCTTGTTTTATGAATTCACTCTAATAAGAATCTTGTTTATCCTCAACATGTTGTTTGTAGAACTCTATTCTTTGACAAGTAGCAGTGCAAAGGAAAAAAAAAAAACAGCTGAACAGGCAAGAAAGCATTAAAAATAAATAATGTGCTGAACTTTACATTTACTCTCTGCATATCTGGTTCCAACAATCAAGCACTTACCAGCATATTGTGTAAATCACATTTTAAGTAAATGCCGGTTAAAATATTTATTTTTCATTGTGCCAAAAATGTATAGAATTATACAAAATGTATATTATGAAACGTTTTTGAACAAAAAAAAAAAAAAGTTGACATATTTATTGTCGCCTTTGATTTGTGAAACGCATCCTTGATAAAGAAAAGTATTTTTTTCTTGAATCAATCAATCAATCAGTCACTGACCCCAAACATTTGCATAGTAGTATTAACAATGTATAGCAAACAGAGGACAATTCAACAAAAATAAATGAACGTAACTATAGTGCAAAGAAATTACTGGACATTATAACCATATAAAGGCAAGATAAATAACTATACCAGACACAGGTAAACACAATCAATGAACAAAGAGAAACCATAGATGAACTACAAATGCATTTTATACAGTCTTTAACACTCTATTGATGCTGATGGATGAATGAATGAATGAATGAATGAATGAATGAATGAATGAATGAATGAATGAATGAAAATTGGCATCCATATTGTTAAGACTATCCACAAATCAACACCACCAGCTATAGAGAAGTCTGTTCACACCACTGTGATGAAGCCCATCTGTGTACTCGTATACAATAAAATGATGGGGCCGTGTTCAAGGCAGACATAATAAAAGGGTTTGTAGAGTGTGCCAGGAATACCACCAAGTGACATAATAAGACTTTGTCATCTGATTGATACTGCTGTGCTCAATGCCCACAAGTGGTTATGACAAAAAAAAATTGAGATAATACGAAGAGATACAATATTCACCGCTCTTATATAAAATATTATTTGACTTAGAAGCCAAATCAAACTAAATATTCCACAAATGTTTGCATCCTTCAGTATAAAAGCCAATTTACAAGCCACCAGCCACCTGTCCGATTGCTTGTTAATGCACATTTTTAATCAGCCAATCACATAGCAGCAACTCAATGCATTTAGACATGTATACATGGTCAAGATGACCTGCTGCAGCTCAAACCGAGCATCAGAATGGGGAAGAAAGGGGATTTAAGTGACTTTGAACGTGCCATGGTTGTTGGTGCCAGACAGGCTGGTCTGAGTATTTCAGAAACTGCTAATTTACTGGGGTTTTCATGCACAATCATATCCAGGGTGTACAGAGAATGGTCTGTAGAAGAGAAAATATCCACTGAGCGGCAGTTCTTTGGGCGCAAATGCCTTGTTGATGCCAGAGGTCAAAGGGGAATGGCCAGACTGGTTTGAGCTGAAAGAAAGGCCACAGTAAATCAAATAACCACTCGTTACAACCGAGGTATGGAGAAGAGCATCTCTGAATGCACAACACCTCAAACCTTGAGGCGGATGGGCTACAGCAGCAAAATACCACACCGGGTGCCGCTCCAGTCAGCTAAGAACAGGAAATTGAGGCTATAATTCGAACAGGCTCACCAAAATTGGACAATAGAAGATGATTGAGTCTGATGAGTCACGATTTCTGCTGGGACTTTTGGATAGTAGGGTTAGAATTTTGTGATCAACATGCTAGCATATACACATGAAAGCATGGATCCATGCTGTCTTGTATCAACAGTTCTGGCTGCTGGTGGGGGTGTAAAGGTGTGGGGGGTGTTTTCTTAGCACACTTTGGGCCCATTAGTGCCTATGGAGCTTAGTGTCAGTGCCACAGCCTACCTGAGTATTGTTGCTGACCATGTCCATCCCTATATGACCACAGCGTACCCTTGGCTACTTCCAGCAGAAATAAAATGTCCAATATCATCACTTGACTGACAAAATTTCATGACAAATACAAGCAGAGGCACAGTTTCAGATGATGGTGTCTTTTTAACATTTGGGGTTAACTATGTCAATAATAACAGCTTCCATATCTGTTATTGTTGAAATAGTAAAGTGAATATTGACTGAACAAAGTCAACATAAGCATAATAAAAGTAGGCACAGGAGAAAACACAACAGCTTTACAAATTATATGCAAAGACAAAACTGGACAACAAAATAAGTTTAAATAAACAAGATAAAGAGTAACTAAACCAGTGAACATAATAATTGAACCAATGAGTAAAAATAAAAGAACACTAGAAAGTGTAACAAATTAAATGAGAACTAATACACGGCAAAACAATTACGTAAAAACAATAAGTCCAAGTATATGGAATTATTCATATTATAGTACATAAAGTTCTGGTAATTTGTGATGGCCTTTTGTGAAGGGATCACAGGAAATGCATCTGTACATAAATATGCGAGTAAAAACCGGAAAAAAAACAACCCCAAACCAGAAAATGCTGCACTTGGAAACAAACCCCAACAAACAACTCTGAAATTATTTGCTGAATATGATGGCTCACCACTGTGTGTACAACTTCACAATAGACTGTATTCCATTTTCTCATTTATATTCATTGCTTTTATATTTATGGTTTGTTTGAACTTTTGCATCTGTTATTTACACAGCGTTTCCATGAACTTAGGTTTAGGTGCGGGGCATAAATGGAGTTGGTTTGTAAGATTTATAAAAGCAACGGTGGACCATAATCTGTGATGTGCTCTCACACATCACAGTCATGTGGCTTTAATGAGATCTGGCTTTTTAACCATTGAATCAAAGCAGCTTTTATGATACCTAATAAAGTCAAACTCCATTTAGTGTGGAAAAGCTTTAGCCCTCTCCCTGCGAAACATGATGAGTTATATGACGAGTTATATAGCCATCCGAATACTGAACAGGCATTTTTTCCTACTATCTCATTACAATATATTATCTGTTCCATGGCGTCCCTTTCAAACAAGAAAGTGTTCACCTTAAAAAGTTCTGTCGTTTCATTCTAATCCATTCTGTTCAAATAAAATGGGAAAACCTTTAAACATCTATCCCACACAATGCCTGTTTATAATGACCATGTCTTTCAATCTCTTGAAATAGTAATAAGCTACCATTTAAGTCGTCTATATGACTTTTGCACAATGTTTCAATTCTTCAGAAGCCATTTACAATCATTTTATAGGGACCAGGCTTCAATTTAAGAAATTATCCAATGATTATTATTACCATCTGTTGGGCTATTAACAAAAGAACTGCTGTTAAGGCATCATTAAATCTGTAGGAACCACTTTGCGAATGAATCATTCACTTTGGAATCAATCAACAGTTCGCTGAAAGGAATCAACTGTAAAGATTGATTCAAAACTCCACATATTCCAATACGGTGAAAACCGATCAGAGGAAAAGAAAGAGAAACATACAACTAATGAAAGTTTAAACTCATTCTCTTTCATTCATTTTCCTTTGGCTTAGTCCCTTATTTATCAGGGGTCGCCACAGCAGAATGAACCGCCAACTATTCCAGCATATGTTTTTGTGCAGCAGATGCCCAACCAGCCACAAACCAGTATTAACATAAACATCCATAGACTCTCACATTTACACAAACTCATGAAATTTAGTTAATCCAATTCAAAGAATTGCAAACTCCACACAGAACTGCCAACTAGCCTAGGCGGGACTCGAACCAGCAACCTTCTTGCTGTGAGGCAGCAGTGCTAAACACTGAGCCGCCAAGCCACAAAGTGAAACTCAAACTGTAATAATAAAAAGTATTTTATTTTTACCAAATTACCCAACCATAGCTTAGGATTAGGCGTTTCTGTGTGGAGTTTGCATTTTCTCCCTGCGTTCGCGTGGGTTTCCACCAGTTGGAGGAAAGGGTATCCTCTGTGTAAAAACTTGCTGGATAAGTTGGCGGTTCATTCCGCTGTGGCGACACTGTGGCGGATTAATAAAAGATACTAAGCCGACAAGAAAATTAATGAATGAACCTGCAAAACAGAAATTCCTCACTCAAAGCTACAGGGTATTTGGGATTTAGAACCGCTTTCAAATGGTATTGAAGAGGCCATGAACTGAGAAATCAAAGTTGTCTTATTCTTCAGAAAAATATGAGATTATTGTACTATAAAAGCATGTGGTAAGTTTCAATACTCCAAAGTTTCTTGTTAGTTTAAAAACACCTTATATTGAAGCCAAACTGTCAAAACAATGTAATTTTGATATGCCTTTCACACAATTTCATATGGTCCCTGATCTAAGCTCAGTAAATGGACTGTAGTTATGATACAGGTCTTTTAGCTTTTGACAACTTAAGCATTTACACTAGAAAGCAATCCAGTCAAATAGATTTCCGACTACCTCTTGAAGTGGTGAAAGTGGACAAGCTCAAACCATTTATTTATACCTGTATTTTGTCTCATTCCCGAGTGATTGCATTGACAAAAACAAATCTGTAATGGGGCCTTTGCGAGTGAGGCATTGTCCACACAAATATGCAATGACTGAAACTGACATTTTTAGAATACTCTGGCCATGATGAAGATTTTAAGTTAGTCCCTTTATTAATCTGGGGTCGACACAGCGGAATGAACCCTCAACTTATCCAGTATATGATTTACGCAGCATGTTTCATGCATCACAGGGAAAGCAACAATCAAGAATGCATAATTATATGCTGTCATTGCTTTGCGATCAAAAAATTTCATTATAATGGAAGTCAATGGGGCAAAAGCAGCCACCAGCATAACAAAAGGGCAGTCAATTTGCCCATTCTTTTTTTATTTTTTTATTAATTTCCTAAAATATGAGTCAAAATAGGATTTGACACCAAAAATCTTTCTATTTGCAGAAACACAAAGAAAGTTTTGGCCAAATTAAGACTCAAAATCACCCCAGAATGGATAAAAACATGCCCAACAGGACACAAGGCTTGAACAAAAATGAGAGAAACTCCATTTATTCAAATAAACAGAGTATGAGTGGATATGGTTTCATACATCACATGAACTGCTTCTAAGCTTCCTTTTTTTAAAGCTTGACAGAGCAGATAATGATGAGCAGCTGTGAAATTTCTCCTTTTGATTTTTGGGTGAACCTTCTGCCATAGTCAATCCCGCATGGAATAAGTGACCTTATATCCCAAATGTCAGTCTCTATCTATATATGAATTTATTTATTGATTTATTCTTTCATTTACACAAGGACATTTCCTCTGTCAAGGATGTTTCACCCTCTCCCTGGCATGTCAGTCCCCCTCAGGGCATCTGTGCCTGTCTGAGGCGATGCTGTCACTGCCTCCATACCTGACAGAAAACAGGCAGGACTGAGAAAACACAGTAATATGTCTGAAATGCACGTCTTCACAGCTCTGTTGCTGTCTTAGTCCATCATGTGAAGTTGGGGTTAAAAATGAATGCCACCGAAAGATCCTCACCTACGACACCTGGTTTAACACTAAAATCACCAAGGATTAAAATATATTTTTTTAAAATATTAAGTCTCTTAGTCATTGACTTTTACTACAGTTGTGATTAAAACTGCATAGCTGGATAGTAGAGACACTAAATGGAGAGTTGCTTAACAATAAAATGACAAACATTAAAACAAGTAGTGTTGACACAATACAGGAATTTGGTACCATTTGGTAATAAATATTTTAAAAACGTCCATTTCCCGCTAACATTTGAGCACCTTTGAACACTTCATGGCTTTAAAGTGCTCCATGTATCTGTAGTTACACTCAGTAAAGGGTCGGTGAGTTTAATGAACTGATGACCTTCACAGCCATTCACAATCATTTCTGTTGAGCATGTGAACACAATGGCAAATCAGTGCTGCTTAATAACATGCTAGTCAGCGCTCACATGTTAGCGAGAAATGGATGTTTTTTTTTATTTCTGTACTAATTGGTATCGAACTACAGTATTGCAACAAATGATTGACATAACCAATCAAAATGCAGGTTTGTTTAAATGTAATATGTTAATTTTTATAGATGGTTCTTTTCTCGCCTTTTTTATATTTTAAATTCACAAAACTATAAAGATGTGGCAAAATATACAGAGATTCTCAAAATCTCCATTCTCTCTTGAATTGATTCTGAGCTCTGTTTTTAACAGCAGGCAGTGCTCTAGTCTAGTTTTTAACCATACACTCAAATGCTCATGATAAAGAGCATTTATCAAGTAAAGGAGGTCGAACCTCCTCAATTATGGTTCCTAAACTCTGGAATAGCCTTTCTGAAAATGTCCGAGGCTCAGACACACTCGCTCAGTTCAAAACTAGATTAAAGACCTATCTTTTTAGTCAAGCATACACACAATGCATCACATAACGATATGATGCATGAATGTGCTCCACGCAGGTGAGCTGGTTTGACAACCACCTACAGGACACACTTCTCCTTTATACACCAGACATTGTGGTAGAAACTCTCATATGCTGTAAATATGTGTTTGTATGTTTGTTTATATAACTGCTGTTTTTATTCATAACACTTCATTTTTGCATCTCGTTTAAATACACTATGAACAGCAGCAATGCTAATTATTTTCTTTATTCTATATTTCCACCTGGGGATACTCATTCCGAGTTCCCTAGAGACTATGCAGTGCCATTGATGCAATTCAAGACCTGTGAAGAGATGATTCAAGGTATCCATAATCCTTGACCAGGCCGTCTCCCAAGCTAATGCTGTGGTCGTCATGGAGTGCATGAGACTGATTCCTGAAAAACCACCATGACAAACGTGTTCCCGCATTTATTCTGTGGGCCAGCCTGACCTCCCGCCGGTACCCTACTCAAACCTGCAGCTTCTCCACGATAGACTTCCAGCTTCTCCAGCCTCTGGCGCATAGACTGCAGCTCCACACAGGATGTTTGGCCAGAAGAATAATGGTAATGCTAAACAGAGCCTAATTACTAAAGATTTTTTCCCCTTCACTTTGTCAATTGGTGAAGTTTTTTATTCCTCGCCACTGTCGCCACCGGCTTGCGTGAATCGGCACTAATGGAGCTGCGCTTTGGTGGATTTGCTCTTCAGTGTTTGAACTTCCAGCATTGAAACTTAAACCACACTGAACTGAACTAAACTGAACTTCAACCCTGAAATACTAGAACTATGTTGAGCTGCTTTGACACAATCTGCATTGTAAAAAGCGCTATATAAATAAACATGAATTGAATTTGTGCTGAGCCATGAAAACTGGCCTTTTATGTCACGCGATTAAAACAAGCACATTTTATTATGAATGCTATTGTAAATCGCTTTCCTAACTTTATTAGGATTATTTGAAATAGTATTGTAAAGAATTTAATTCAAGCAGAGTATGGCTGTTTGTAAAACATACAGCGCCATCTGCTGTTTAAAACTAAGCTCAGAATCCATTTAAGATAAAACAATGATGCAGTTTGAATTAATTATCGATATTTCAATTGATATTTCAAATTTACAATTTTATATTTTCAAATAATATTTCACCGCATATATATATATATATATATATATATATATATATATATATATATATATGTGTGTGTGTGTGTTTGTGTGTGTGTGTGTGTGTGTGTGTGAGTGTGTGTGTGTGTGTGTGTCTGTGTATTTACACATTAGGCAGAGAATTTGAAAAACAATTTACAGTCCATTAAAGGCACAAAGCAAATGCATGTGTTCTCTGAGATTGAACCCATGATTGTTGTGCTACTTTTGAGCTAGGTAGAGGCACTATTTTAGTAAACACTTGTTTAGAAATAGGACATATTTCATGAAAGTGTGAAAGTCTTGTACTGAAAATTTGCTATGAGTGGCTGTGTCCGAAACCGCATACTTCCATACTATATAGTACGCTAAAATCAGTATGCGAGCCGAGTATGTCCGAATTCATGGAATTCAAAAATCAGTATGCGAGAAGTACCCGGATGACTTACTACTTCCGGCGAGATTTTAAAGTGTGCATCCCATGCACGCTGCACTTTTCCATATTGTCCAGCGTGAGAATTCATGAAAGGGAGTGAAGCGACGCAACTGACGCAGGTAGGGCACGCGACCATGACAAAATGGCGGATGTAGTAAATCTAATTTGCCATTCATACTTTTCACATTCATGCGGTATAGAACATACTTTTCTGACGAGTAGTACGTTTAAATTCAAATGCAGTACCTTCTGAGTAGTAGGCGGTTTTGGACGCAGCTAGTGTTTGTTGGCTGCTATCATTGGTGAGTTTTGTATCCTGATTGAGCTCAGCATACTTTCATGAATCTAAACATCACATTATAAAGAAATTGGCAAAATACAGTGTCACAATACAGCCATTTTTATCCATATCAAAGTGGCAATCATGTGCTTGGGTACATTTTACCTACTGATGGTATTCAATGACCCCTGGCGGTTCAAGTGTTAAACCTTCAGCCCTCTCCCAGAACAATACCACAAGAGACAGAGTGAAGAAACTGGCAGGAGAAAAATAAAGCGATGACAGAGCTAGTCTAATTACGATCAGAATAACAGCTTGTGTAGAGGCTGCTAAAGCACATGTGTGCAGTAATTACAGCCAACAGCACTAATAGCAGTCACAGGTACTCCACAGGGACTTTTGTGCCTAATTTAGAGCATCAGTAGAATAAAAAGGCCACTACTGATCAGCGTTCACATCACCAGCCACAGGGCTGTTTTACAGCTTCTTGTTTTGGACAGAGGGCACTGCTTGGAAAATAGATGCAGATCTCTAACAGCTTTAGATGTGCAAATGTCACCCTTCTAAATCCCTGGTGTTATCTAACTGACGACAAATGCACCGTGTAAGATTCTCCTTAATTACGCAGTGTGGAAATGTTTGGAGAGAGATGCCAATAGTCATTCCCGTTCCCATTATTCCTTCATTCATTTTTCTTTGGCTTAATCTCTATTTCAAAGGTCGCTACAGCGGAATGAACCGCCAACTGTTACATTATTATGTTTTACGCAGAGGATGTTTTTCCATTCGCAACGCAGCACTGGGAAACACTCATACACACTCAACCACCCACAAACTCATAAACTATTGACAATTTTGCTCACCCAATTCATTTGTAGCTCATGTCTTTGGACTGTGGGGAAAACCAGATCACTCGAAGAAAAGTTTGCATTCATAATTCCCAAATTTGCAATAAATATACAATTTCAAGTATGTTGTTAAATCCGCTTTGATCATGGAACTATGTTTGCAACTTGAGCCATACATACACTGCGACAAATTACGAAACATTTACAAACAATGGTGGTGTAATAAAATAAAGATAAATAAATAAATAAAAATAAATAACTAAAATAAAATAAAATAATTGGTCACCATGAAGTAATAATAATAATAATAATAATAATAATAATAAACTGTGCATTTTCTTTTATTTAATTTCACATTGGAAACTTCAGAAAACAATTGTGAAGCTTTAGGCCTTTAAACCTGCCTAGAACCTATAGGGCAAAATGCTGAGTCAAAGTTGTATGAAAGCAAAGTTATGTATTAAAACAAAAGAATATTTTAAGCCATGTGCGTAACAATTAGTTATTTAATAATATTTAATAATTTTACTTTGCTACAAAATACAATATATTAGTAGAGAAATTTTCACTGCTGAAATCTCCACTGCTTTTACCCATCCATAATTTAAATTGACTCAGAAATGCTTCTAAAAATCTTACTTTTACAGAAATTTTTAGAAAATTATTAATTATATTTAATATATATGAGAAATATCACACAAGTAGCAGTGCGATATGGCTGTATATCAGCACCGGTGGGAGGCGTGTGTTGGTGCCTTAATGCCCCCCACAAGTGACGATATACATCCATATCGCACTGCTTCAAGTATATTACATTTATAGAACAGTTCGACAGCATAATTGTGCATTTAAATAAGAAAATCAAACACAGAGTCTCAAAAACACTTTTGTAAGAGGAACTACTTTCGTCTGGAACTTATTTGCATCTGCAGCTGACGTCAGAACAGCAGAAACCATTGCTACTTCATAAACATCTCTTTAGAGCAAGTACTTGAATGATTCTCTAGTGTAATATCTAAAGTGATGACAAAACAGGTGATTTTTGCTCACATTTTAAGATTATAAGGCTGAACGGAATGAAGTGTCATCAGTCTACAGATATTTCTTAGTATTTCTCTGTTGCAATCAGGATATCACAATAATTAACCCTTAAAAAGCCAAGTCAAAGCAAAGCTACCCCTTTCTGTGGAATAAATACAGCACTACAAAATACAAGGGAGAGAGATCGACTTAGAATGTCACTTATCTGATTTACAATGATTTGTTCAGCATAATTAAAAATTTACACTAAGAAAATGCTGTTTTTCTCCCCTAAGGACTTATTATACAGTTTTATTTTTATTTTATTTTTATTTTTTGGTCTGTTTAGACAGGTGGCCGATGCACTGAATCCGATGCTCAGAAATGATAAGTATTTAAAAGATAGGCACTATCCTTATAAATAAACTGCATAGTTGCAATCTAAAAAACTACATTTTGCCTAAAAAAGCCTCAAAAGCACCTTGTGTTGCCCAACAGCAGCAATATTTGTCAAACTGTAGAGTGTCCTCTGCTTGTTGCTGTATGTGGGCAGAGTAATACACAAGGGTGAATGGTGAAGAGGCGGTACGAGTGCTGTTATTTGCAAAAATTCTAACAGCTTTCAGCCAATCAGATTCGAGAACCAGACAGAACTGTGGTATAAAACAATTTTTCATAAACCATTCAACAGTTTTTACATTTTACAACCATTCAACAGTAGTTCATTTACAATAAAACTAAACTGCATATACAAAAACATCAGAAGCAATACTTAATTAATAAGAATTATTCACACACCTGTTGACAAAAATAGTGTGAGACATTTTACTTATATGCAAGCAACCCACAAGAACATATTACTGAAGCAGACCCACTGTAATTCTGTACTAGTTCATCCTGAAGTCAACAGCCTAACTGAGAAAAGCCTGTTTCATAAAATCTCCATTCTGTCTGTTCATCAGTCTGCCTCTCTCTATCTTTGTCTCTCTTTGTATCTCTCCTTCCCTCTCTGCCTCCCACTCCGCCTCCCTTTCTGAGGTCAGAACCTCGATGCAGATGCTTTCTCTCTAATTAAATGGAAAGGGAGGCTGCCAAAGCTTGACTTCAGGAAAACTGCGAAATTTCACCAAGACCCCTCCCTCGACACCTACACATACAGCACACGCATACCTGCATGCACAAAAATAACGCCTGCATTTCTACACTAGTAAAACAAGCATCCTTAATGAATCAGTACACACGCGGATGGTTATGCAGCGCCTGTTCACACATACGCACACGCACAGACACACATTCGTACCCCCTGCTCAGACAGCGCTGCAGTCAGTGAAATTGATTATTATGATAATGCAATAGCTGTCCTGAAAACACAGAAGAGGTAATGACATCTCTGTAATGAGTGGCCGTAACATGGACTGAATAATTCAATAGTGGAACCGCCGGGACCGACACACCCCACATGCGCAAGTGAGTCAGGCTGAGTGATGTCATGCTTTCAGAGCAACCTGCTAATTACCTTTTCTACCACAAACAGGGGCAGACAAGATGGACAAACACTTGGAATTGAATTGCACTCCTTATTTTCACATATCAATGCTTTCATTTGACATGATGATGGTACGCATTCATTTACCTTCAGCTAAGTCTCTGATTTATCAGAGGTCGCCACAGCGGAATGAACCGCTAACAATTCCAGCATATGTTAAAGGATGCCCTTTCAGATGCAACCCAGTTCTGGGAAACACCTATACACTTACATTCACACACACAAGCACTTATACACTATGGCCAATTTACCCAGCAGGCACTGGACGTTACATGACATTAGATTGACAATGTACCCTAATGTTGTGGGACGTTTTGTTACCCAATGTTGTGGGCATTTTGTCTGAAAATGAAAATCAGTTTGAGCTCAGAACCAAACGTCAGCCTGACTTTAGTGTACAATGTCCAACCTAAAATCAACCAAATATCAACGTCTAATCAGGGCTTAACAATAAGGATTGCCCGATTGCCCGGGGCCAGCGCGAGAGATGCTCGGGACAGCAGACAGAATGGGTACTGGCCCGATGGGACCAGTGCTGCCTTGTCACTAAATTTGAATTTGCCAGCGACTACTTGTCAATTGCATGCAAACACAGTCTTAGAATCGCGAAGCAGTTTGTGCTTTTAAGTCTTTGAATGCCACCTTTTCTATGAAGTCGTAAACACCATATTGCTTTCGGTTCCTCTTATCTGATTGGATGTTGTGAGCACGTTATTTATACCATAACCTGGTAAAAGCCAGTACAGTGCAGGGACGGCAACATGACAGCAACAATGTTTCTAACATTGAGGAAAAAGGCATTTACATGGGTACAATACCATGAAAAAAAAATTAGGTGATGTTTTTCATAGTTTGCCATCACTTTAAGGTCAGCCACCTTCTGTTTTGCAATTAAATACCTGCACATTTTCCATACTGCTATATATTTTACTGCTAAATATTTTAACATTTTTTAAATATTTACATTTTAGATCTATAGACATTATTTTTGACACATTATTTAAAATATGTGGCTAAAAAAATCTATAATTTATTTTTATTTTATTTATTTTTTTGGTGTGGGGCCTGTGAAGATTTTGGCAGGGAAAGTAAAAATCTGAACCACTGGTATGATCGGGCCAGTAGAAAATATCCTTAGCATTGAACCCTGCTAATGATGTTACAGCTTGATGTTGTGTGAACGTTACCACTATGACCTCTATAAGACGTTGGATTTTGGTTGCCATACCTAACGTTGGTTTAAGATGTTGGCTCGATGTTAAATTTTGGTCACTTTCCAACACAAAATCAATAAAATATCAACGAAGTCCACAATATTACGGTGGCCGTTAAGTGCAAAACAACATTACCAAGTGTGAAACACTTTAACAAAGCTTGAGACAAATTGACATTTTGAAAAACATTTTTACCAAGGACGAAACAAATTTACATTTTAGAAAAAAATGAACAAGACGCAAAACACTTTTACAAGTCCCGATACAAATTTACAATTACAGATTCCTTACGGAAAGGGAATGTAACACACACCGGAAGTGACATGGAATGTACACCGGGAGTGACGCGTGTGAAAGTTTTGTTGTTGGTGAGCGCAATAAATTTGTGCTGTGGACATGGCGTAAACCAAGGGTGTCCAAACTCGCAGGACCAAACTTTGCAGACCAAACTTTGCAGAACACTGCCCCTCCAGGACCGAGTTTGGACATGCCTGGCCCAAACAAAGTTTATGGTGACCGAACATGGACTCGAGGGTCAAGTGCGGTTGATGGTTGTTTTGCGCTAAACACATGAGCAGCTTAACGCGGTTTTGCTGTGCATGTGGTCGATGTTTGGAGTTTATAAAGGACGCAGACCAGGTTGGCACATTAACCACTTTTTCACAGCAGCAAAACATGCCCATACCAAATAAATGTTCTTATTACTTGGTGTCAGTGTAAACATTATTGATTGTAATATTTGTGTGGCAGAACAGTATATAACCAAAATGAATGCAAAGAAACAGTTATAATTGACATGTCATCAAAAGGATTCGAACTCAAGACAAAAGATTTAACCGACCTATCTAACTGAGCTACTCAGGTCTACAGGTTGGGGTCGGTTTTGATATCTTTATCAGTCAACATGTGCCATGCTTTGATTGTTTCCATGTACTTGAGTTTACATGTTTCTACACAGCCTCTCGCTGATATTTTCTCAGAATAGCTCTAATATGTTTTATCGTACTTGGTCAAACCATGATTTTTATAGTTGTAAACTTGTGGAAACCTGTCTACAAAGTCACACACAAGCTGATATTTTCCTGTGTGTGTGGTACATTCCGGGTCACCCTCGGTGTGGTACATTCCATGTCACGTCTGGTGTGGTACATTCCCTTTCCGTAAGGAATCTGTAATTGTGAAAGTGTTTTGCGTCTTGTTATTTTTTTTTTTTCTAAAATATAAATTTGTTTCGTCCTTGGTAAAATTGTTTTTCTTATGTAATTGTGTCTGATGATAGGTAAAAAAAAAATTTAAATATAAATTTGTCTCAAGCTTTGTAAAAAAAATTCAAAAGTGTTTCACACTTTGTGATGTTGTTTTGCACTTCCCGGCCAACGTACAATATAGTTCGAAAAAAGCATTACAACCTCTAAAAAACTAGTAAAAGCTATGATGAGAAAACTTTGAAGCACCTTACAATGATTTTAGATTTCAATATACAGATTCTCTAAGTTAGATCAATTCATTCAACGGAGACTGCAAGCAAAGCTACTTACAAATTGCAATCATTCAATTAAAATGATACAATCCAAACATAGCATGAAGTCAACCAGCAATAAGTGTGACACTTCTGGATACTAAGTCACACTCTTTACATTGCCAAATGCTTGAAGATTAAATCCCACAGTGTTATTTTCCTAGTCATTTTTAATGTCAAGATAATCCCAGCAAATCCCCTTAACCAAAATAAGAAGGTCCTCTGTGTTCCCGCAGTTTTTCATTGTCACCCTTCTCCAATCATTTATTTATAACATTTAGTCTGACAGCAATGGCCCTACTCTAACCAGTCTCGCTGATGGAGAGATCATCCCTGGATTATGAGCAGCCAAAAACAAACACAGAGTCCCGAGAACGACCTCATATGTGCAGAAGCTTATTCCTTTTTTTCCACCATGGGAACGGTTTTGAGGTCGGTTAGCCACTCCAGCTTTCCTTTTAACCATTGAAATCGATAGCCAACAGACAGATTTTGATTCATGGTCTCCTTTCAAAATGTGGATCAGAGAGGAGAGGCGAAAAAAGGGAGACAAAAGAGTTACAAACCATGGAGCATGGGAGACTGACAAGAGGCCCAGATCTGCTGAGCTCAGATTTGATTTCTCATGTAAATATAATGGCTGTTCGTTTCTATTAATCTTGATTCTGGGCGAGTGGCAGAAGCAAAGCATGTATTAGAATCTCGCCACCGGGTACAGCGCCGGCCATTAAAACATCATTACCATCATCTCCCATTATGCCAGAGATGTGCCAAAGGAATTACCTACATAATGAGACCAACCTGAATATCACCAGAGGACAGCATAGCACTATCCTCACTTATCCCTCCACATTTATTCACACACACACACACACACACACACACACACACACACACACACACAAAAGCACATGCCTGCACAAAGGTGCCTCCTCCATTTAGAGACCTCGGCGTATCCATCTGACATAACTATTCTTCAGCCTGCCTCCTTCACTGTCTCTTAGCCAGGAAAGCTGTGTGCTGGTAATAAGAGTCTGTTCATCTCCCATCAGTACCCTCTCTCCTCCTGCTCTCTCTGACTGCGCTTTGAATTGGGGCCTTGTGGGGTGCCTCCGAAAAAATGGCTTGTCACAAATCCCTCGAGTTATTACTCTTCTCTCCCGCCTGTTTATAGAGCTGACACAAACTTTCAGTCACACGCTGAAACTCCCAAATTGCACAGAGTCTTTTAGGGGGAAATGTTCTGCTCTTTATTTTTAGGGGAAATATATACAGTACAAGCACATACTTTGGGGGTGAACCATCCCTTTAAGGATAAACATTAATTAGCTCTTTTTTGGGGGATTTTGAAACACTTTTAGAAGTCTTAAGAAAAAGTTACTCATCCTCAAGTTGCAAACTCATGTGAATTTCTTTCCTAGAAAACAAATAAAATTTCTAGCTTAAACTTACAAGGAAATGTATTTATTTTAAATATTGTCCGAAAAGTGTTTAATTCTTTTAACTTTTGGTCCCACTTTATATCGTGTCGCTTAAACCTGTGTACTTACATGGTAACTAGATGTGTTAGTAGTATGTAACTACAGTGTATGTACACACTGATACATGGTATTTACTTAATACTGGTGTATTTACCCACATGTAACAACCCACTAAATATATGAGTAAGTTTAAATGTGTAACAGGACATTGGTAACAACACTAAGAGGTCCCACTTTATATTAAGTGTCCCTAACTACTATGTACTTACATCAAAAAATAAATACAATGTACTTACTGTGTTTATAATATATTTGAGAACACTTGTGGTGCCTTTGAGTTGGGATAGAGGTTGGGTTATGAACAGGTTTGGTGGCATGGGTAGGTTTAAGGGTGGGTTAAGGTGTAAGGGATGGTCAACAGTGTATTTACAAATGTAATTACAAAAGTTAATTACAGATGTAACTACATACATGTATTTAATCAAGCATAAGTACACAGTAAATACATGTATTTACACAATAAGTACATTGTAACAAACTATTGACTCCTATGTAAGTACATATTAGTTAAGGCCACTTGTAATGTAATGTGTAATGTGTATTTATATAGCGCATTTATTGTGTATGGCCATACACCCAAAGCGCTTCACAATCATGAGGGGGGTCTCTCCACACCACCACCAGTGTGCAGCATCCACTTGGAAGATGCGACGGCTGCCACAGGACAACGGCGCCAGTGCGCTCACCACACACCAGCTATTGGTGGAGTGGAGAGACAGTGATAGAGCCAATTCAGTGGACGGGGATGATTGGGAGGCCATGATTGTATGGGCCGATAGAGGGACTTTGGCCAGGACACCGGGGTTACACCCCTACTCTTTCACGAGAAGTGCCATGGGATTTTTAATGACCACAGAGAGTCAGGACCTCGGTTTAACGTCTCATCCGAAAGACGGCGCCCACTGGTAGTGTAGTGTCCCCTTCACTTTTACTGGGGCATTAGGACTCACTTAGACCTCAGGTTGAGCGCCCCCTGCTGGCCTGACTAACACCACTTCCAACAGCAACCTAGTGTTCCCTAGTGGTCTCCCATCCCGGTACTAACCAGGCTCAGCCCTGCTTAGCTTTAGTGAGTAACCGGTCTTGGGCTGCAGGGTGATATGGCTGTGGCCTAACAACTTAATATAAAGTGGGACCCACTAAGAAAGTACACAACTGTAACAAAAATTATGTAAGTGCATTGCGTAACAACATTATGTACTTGCAGGGGTTTTCCCACTTCCACGCCTGTTTGCATACTATTGAGAGAACATTTGAAATTCATTCAGTGGCACTACTGGCTGGAAAGGCGAAATAGTAAAGGTGCCTTAGGACAGCTGATTCATGACATTAGAAAAGCATACCGGGTTCACTGAAAATATATATACCATTTTTTCTTTTTTATTTGCTGTTTATATTGTGACATTTCTTCAGATTCAAGTTAAGATTAAAATTTCATTATAATGCAAATAATGAACTTGATTTTAATAAATTCATGGCTTACTTAAAGTACTTGTGTATAACACTATGTTGCAGAGTAAAATCAAATATGAATGTGACAGTTTTGCTTTAATAGATTCTGGGATATTATTCACAGCACTGATTGTTTTTTTTTTTTTATTGCTCTTTTAAATTTTTTTTGTGATCGCCTGTGGACTCGCCTAAACACCTGCTGGTGACCTACTTAGACCTGACTTCTCCATGATGGACATTCGTCGTTCACAAGCCTCCGGCATCTAGACTTCAGCTCTGTACAAGATGTTTGGCCAAAAAACTGGTCATGCTCAACTGAGCCAAGTTTTTCTCTATTTATTTATTTTTTTTATCCTTCACTTTCATCAATTGGTGAAGTTTGTTCCTCGCCACTGGCTTGCTTGGTTTAGCACTTGGAGAGTTTTGAATTGGTGGATTTATCTTCAGCGTTTCTGATTTCAACATTGACACTTACACTACACTGAACTAAACATATCTGAACTTCAACTGTGACAGCTGAACTGAAGCAGCATTGACACATTCTACATTAGGGCTGGGCGGTTTGGCCTAAAATCAAAACCTTGATTAATTGAATATTTTAACTCAATTACAATCAATGAACTAGTATTTTTTTGTTTATTCATTTATTTATTTGCCCTCGTAGTTCACTGATAAGTTTTATACAGTAAATATGCTCACATATTACAAGTGCGTTACTTGATTTTAAATTAATTAAAGGAAACACAATAGCTACTATCTATGATTGTTTATTGAACATCGACACTGAACAACTGTATTTAAAACACACATGGCCTGAAACCAACAGTCACTGTATTCTTATAAATAAACAAAAATTTATATATTTGCACTTTTGAAAACAAAATTATGTTTTTCATATAGAAAGTAGAAACCAAGCAGTATCTCCTCTAAATAAAATAATCTTGCATATCCTGTAAATAATGATTTAAAAGTGCATTCCCTGAATCTTCTGTAAACAAATATTTAAATGTAATTAATAATTTTATTGTAATGGAAAATATGCCATTTCAAGGCATCTTCCAATCATCGTCAATGTAGTGCAAACGTACAATTTGTAGTTACATTTTTTTGAAAGGTGAGCAGGTAGATGACCACGCAAAGGCTGCACCAGACCACTCCCGTGCGTTCGGTGCAGAAGTTTATATCAGACTTAACAGAGCAGTAGGGATAGTAATTAAAAAATAAAAAAATTAAAAAAAAACTGAAAAAATTTGATCAATTGTAGGTTCTAAATGTCAATTTTGATTACTATTTGATTAATCACCCAGCCTTAATCTACATAATTAAAAGCACTATAGAAATAAAGATGAATTAAGTTGTAAAAGTTTACATGATTTTATTTGAGTGAAAACATAATTGTTTTAAAAGGAGGTGTATCCATACCAACACCATTTACCCTCATTGTGGGAAGAGCAAATCGTAGTAAAATGTACGAATGAAATTGTACAAATAAATACACAAAACTTACATATTACTGTAAGACTGCACTGTAATGTCTCGTTTTGGAATAACAGATGATGACAACACTTCAAAAATGAAAGATTTTAAATATTACATGCAATTGCAGAAAAATGGTAATAGACTGTACCTCTAATATAAGAAGAAACCGCTCAAAATGAGCTGTTAATGCTTTCACTTAGACACTAATGGGGTAACCGAGAGGTCACATATTAGGCTGTTGGAGTCTCCGTGTGTGGTTACACTAATCTGAAGGGATTTAATTCGATGGGATAAGGCAGCAAGCAAACTAAAGAGACAAATTAGTCCTCATCTACTTGCTACAGAAAGTTCCATCGAAAAGGCCAGCAATGTCTCAGCCAACTGTTTTCCACAAAGATTGAGGTCAAGGAGTGAACTGTCTGAAGATCTTCTTCATTTTACCAAGCAAGATTTCATCTCAAGGTTTAGAGTATGACATATAGTGACATACAGGCCATCCTTAACAGCTCTTTTATGCAGTATTTGTGCCAGATTAATCAACTATCCTTATGAATAAATGCTTTTGTCACTACTGTTGTCATCTGGACCAAAAAAGAGTGGGTTCACTTTCCAAAAGTTATTTGTTTATGAATGTTCTCTTATGTGTTGAAGGATAGTTTACCTAAAAGATGAACATACTGTCAGTTTTCATGATTCCTTTTTGACAACCTGTTTGATTTTCATTCTATTTTAGACTAAAGAAGGTACTGTAGCGAAGAAACTGGTAGCAAACACTCTCCATGGTATCTTAGTATGGTTGTCAATGGCTATCAGTTATCAACAGAAAAAAAGAAAGTCATAAAGGCTGAGTAAAAGTTGAGTACATTTTTTTTTTGGCTGTACTATCCCTTTAAATGGCTTATATGTATAATGATGAACCATTGTAATTAGCAATCTCAATTGTTTTTAGTGATCACTTTGCAGCGAAATACTGATAACGAACTTCCAAATACCATCTACACAGCTTATAGCTACACTGACATTCTGACAGTGGTAGGAAAACAGTTCGTATATGTTTGCACAATTTCTGTAATTGTCTGAATGTAATTCACTGGTATCACGATGACAGGTCATTAAAATAACATTGTTATAATAGTATGCTTATAAAGTATAACTAAGTATCTGAGACTATAGACTTTTTTTAGATATGCTTATGTGAGACATTAGTTTAATTAATTATTATTATTATTATAGATTTTTTTTTTGCATGAAGTGATACTACAAAAATAGTGTTCTTTCCAAGAAAACACATAAACAATATGTGTCCTTTATATAAAAACAAGTCTACAGGATTTCATACACTCAAAAAATAGTTTTTTGCTGCTTGTTTAAACTACATATATAAAATTAGCTGAGCAACACAATTATTGAGTTTTGTTTGGGACAACTTAATTGTTTTATGTTCAATCCACTTAAATTTGTTCCGTCAACTTAATTAATTGGTGCTAGGACAACATGCTGTAAAAATCGATTCCACACAATCGATTTGTGCTGAGACAATATGAAATAATTAAGTTAACTTATTCAACATAGGCTCATTCTGAAAATGTAGCCCTTTATACATTTCTGGAGATTGTGAATTATGTAGCCAGAGCATTGTAGGGCTGCATTTCATCTTTAAAACAAACGCAACAGGGCAGTAAGACGTAATTCCTTTTAACGCTTACCAGCAGACAGCTTACCTTCGTATGGACAACTTTTCTGCTGTTACCAGTTTGTCCAGTGGCTCGCTCCGTACATCAGAGGATTTAATACACAGATTGGAGTTGACCGGGACAACAGTGTTCAAATTCGGCAAAGAACGGTTCCAGAAAGCAGGTGAGACCAAAACAAAAGAAAAAATAAATAAATAAAAATACAAACAAGTAAATAACAGGGTGAGAATGTGGTAAAATCTGAAAATGTGGTAAAAATCAGGCTACCACGAGGGCTTTTCTTTTTCTAGATTGCTTTTCAAAACACTGTCGGTTGGGTTTAGGGAAGTGGGTGGGCGCTTGTCGATCAGTGTTTTAAAAATCAGTTGAGTATGGGGAAGGCGGTGGGTGGGGAGTTCGGTTGGTCACTCAGTCAGTCAGTCGACAGTGGCCTCTGGTGGATTTACGCAAGAACAGCAGGCGTGAATGGTACTTGTGAGAAAAATGTAAGATCTCAAAAAGCGTACACAGCAGTCTCTAGTGGATTTGGTGCTCTTCAGAAATGTATATAGGGGTACGTAATCGAAATTAGCCTGGGTTAAACTTATTAGTTTTTTTATATATTTAAGTGGATAGACCATAAAACTATTTGACTGTCCTACATAAAACTAATTATGCAAGTTGTTTTAGCAAGTAGTTTAAGCAAACAGCAAACATCATTTCTGAGTGTGAATGAATTGCGTAAATCCCAGCATTTTAAGGAAGTTGGTATCATGTTGTAAGTACATGAAGTAGTATCATGTATCGTGTAGCAAGTATCATGTTGCTGCCAACTCATTAGACTTGATGATGCATTATTATTTTTAATATTATCAATATTAGTCATGTACTGTGGCTAAACTTATACTAGTGCCAACTTGATGGCCCTATTAGCCAATTCACTAAATAATAATAATGATCATTTAGTAAACATACAGAAGAACCCTTGAGCTATAATGTCATTACAGCATTCGGGATTGCATGAGTGAGCTAGAAAGACCTCGATATAACTGACCGCTGCAGTGATGCAGAGAGAACCCAGTGTTAAGAGCAGGCCATTTCACTTTAATGAGTGTACTATGCAGTGTGCGCCAGAAGACTTTATGATGCTCATAAACAGAATTAAACTACGTCTTCAAGAGGAGAATACTTCACTCAGCTATGAAACTAGACCAAAATTCACCAAACTAACCCTTTAATTACCTTATGGACGCAACGTCGTGACAGTTAGCCCACATCCAGACTTTTATTTTCTAATTAAAGAGTGAAACCAAAGACATATGAGCCTTTATTAAAGTAATCTGTTTGTTTATAAAAATGAGGTGACATTTAATATCTAATCAGCATGCTTCATTACATGTTCAGCCAAGTCTTTCTGGTATTTGCTACAATGCTAGACATCGTCTCGCTTTCTCCTGGACTTTCTAGTCAAGCAGACAGAAGCACGAGACTGGGGGAAGAGATGAAGCGCTCTGGCACACAGGCCGGATGAAAAGTGGTAACACAGCGAGTGGTAACGTTTTTTATTTGCCCGATTAAACACACCACTGAGTTTCTAATTATCCCGCTTCATCTGATAGAAGCAATGAGATCGCTCCATCCACTATCACGTCCAGAGGCTGGAGCATAGAAATAATGGATAGCACTTACTTTACGAGGAGATGCATAATAAGATTCAACCATCCCTTGCCTATAAACACGCAGACAATGGCATGGGAATGGAGCATTTCTGCCATTACATGTCATAGAATGTGAACTGGTTAGGAGTATCTTGGGCTGATGTTAACTTCACCTTGAGCTGACATTAAACTGCCTATCTTCATATTATCATATGGCTTAGTTTTAAGAGTAAAACTCTTACATTTCAGGTACTCGGTTGTAATTTTTTCACTGCCAGTAATTACTTTGTGAATTTTGAACGGGGTCTTTTTTATTTTTACACACCACATTAAACAGGCTCGGGCTGATAATGAAATTTGGGTTATTAAAACTTCTTCATGATCAATTATGGCGTGATGTGAATCAGATTTCTTTTTTAATAAAGCAACTTTTCGTCATATTTTTGAGTATGAATAATATTGCAACTACACGTGAACTAGCAGCCATTAGAGTATTAGGGTGCTTTCACACCTGTCTTATTTAGTTCGGTTGAATCGCACTAGAGTTCGTTTTCCCTCTTGGTGTGGTTCGTTTGGACAGGTATGAATGCAGCAATCGTACTCGAGTGCACACCAAAAGGGGACCAAAAAAAGAGCACAGAGACCTGCTTGAAGAGGTGGTCTCGATATGCTTTTAAACCAACCTTGGAGCGGTTCATTTGTGGTGAGAATATGATCCGAACTAAAACAGACCCAACCACAAAGAAGTATTTCACCTTTTGGACTATTCCAGCTGCCGTAGGCCGATGCGATGTGCATTATGGGATATGGAGAAAAAATATTTGTTGACAGCGCTTTACTAACAGAGAGGGAGAGAGGGAAAACATTACCTGATTGATCGTTGGTAACATTTCCGTAAGATGACCATGTCTCAGTTTAGCTAAATTAATTCACGCCTCTTCCTGAAGTGATGTTCGATGAATTAAAAACATTATTTTGCAGCCGTGACTGCGCTTAATTCTCGAAATGTATAGTTTGTCTAAAGCAGGAATACCAGTCAGCGCAGTTGTCCCTCCATAGTAAAAAGCAACATTTTGTGTCTGCCGGTTTGTTTACTTGAGGGAGTTCATTGGCATTTTCCCACATGTGAATTCTGATCAATCGATAAACAGTTTAGGAACTATGTTCAACAACATCTGGTCAATGAGAGATGTGGATTTTGTCAGGTAAGTACATTTTGGTTCTTTTCAACTGGTTCTGACCAAAGCCAGTGGTGTGGTGTGAAAATGACGCAGAGATGGCAGAAACTGCAACAATGTTTCATTTTATTGCCCTTGGTCCGGACCAAATGAACCAAACAACAGATGTAAAAGCACCCTTAGAAGAGTTATTAGTAGTTTTTGGTCCACTTTGTCCATCATTTTGAGTGGGAGATGTTTTAAGATTTTCTTTAGCTTCATTTTGTTTTGTTTTTTTACTAATTTTTAGCGTTCACATAACATCCAAAATATAATAATTTGTATCAAAGTATCAAGCAACCATTCATTTTAACAGTGTGAGCGACTTCCAGTGACCAATGTCTACACAAGCAACAGCGACCGTTGGCGACCAGATAAGCAAGTCGTGTTACAGGACAAAGTTAAGAATCTTTCAACTTTATGCAAATGAAGAGCGACTTTCTCAAGCGACAGGCAAGAGGAGCACCAGTAGAGCTCATGTGATCCTGTCTCAGCTCGCTCTGAGGCCAGTTTTATTCGCAGTGATGTAAACCTAAACAAACATGCAACAACAAAATCGCTGCAAGTGTGAATGAGATATAGGAGCTAAAGTTAAGTTTTACCTCACTATATCTGAAGGCTGGGCGATATGGTCTTTTTAAACAATCCCAGATTTTTTCACAAAGAAATAATTTATTATGGTTATTTAAAATGATTTAAATACCCCCACCCCCATTTATGTTATGTTTGTTTCAACATGAATTTACATTCAGAGGTTAATTTTAACTCATGCTAGGTTAATGGGATACAAGTTAATGCGTTTACTTGCGTTGTGCTGTTGCATCTTATAGACTAAGCGAGTTTTTCACAGTGTTGATATATACAGTACTTAACGTCTTTATGGCATTAGTTGTTTTAGCCATTACTTTTCACCATGAGAAATACAAGGTGGGGCGTGGTGTGAGCTGGTTCAAATGCGTGTCACAGCAAATCCGTAACAAAGTCCTGATTCATAGATATTTACATTAGATGTCGCCTACACTATTGTTGTCTATTGGAAGGAATGCGTCAATAGAGTCGCCATTTTAGTACAGGGTAGTGCTCCTTTGAAATAAATGTCAGACCAAAGTGCAGTGGAGGACTGGCCATCTGGAGCCATACATATATAGACAAATATACATATATTTATGATCGGGAGTTTTTAATTACAAAAATTATCATTTTGAATCACTTTTCTGTATTGATGAAGTGACCACACATGCATTGCAAACAAAGAGCATGTCTTGTGTGTATGGAAATGTATTATCATCCCTCCCTGTTAAATTTGATCTAATCCGTGTGCTAAAACACACCCTATACATCAGAAAACTCACGCCATCTCCTGCTTTCACTCCTAATTCTAACGGAGGGAGCGGTTCATTTCTTGATGAATCTCAGTTATGAACGATTTGAGTGAACAATTGATATCCCTACTTCTCAATGTGCATATCCACATTTCTGATTGAAATGGTATTACATTTTTAATATACAATAATTTATGGTGAAGAGTATGCACACTGAGGCGCAGGCACTGTTAGCTGGTGGTGAACTATAGGTACTCACAGGGGAGCGTTGCTTGTGTTAGAGTGAAAACCTATTTATATTCAAACAATTTGTTGCAAACTACACGATCAAGTTAATCAATAAGTTTGGTTTATCGCCCATCCATAACCATATCTAAACATATCAGCCTATTATACTTAACCTTAAACTTAATCTAAACCTAAACTGTTTACTATTAATACTTTGGAAGTTAAATGGCATGTAGTTTTAGACACAGTCAACAAAGTGTTTATATGAGGCCATCAAAATAAAGTGTAAACAAAATGTGCGGTGAACTAGCAAGCCTTTTATCCTGTAGCTTGGCTTTAACCAAAATATTCAGCTACGAGGGGTAATCAGTGTTTTTCAGCACGAACTAAGGAATGGGCCATGACTCGAGCACTTTCATCTAGTTGAAAACAAGAACAGGGTCAGGTGGCTCAGAACTTGAACGCTGCTTTCAGGAATTGCTGGTGGTGTGTGCGAACTGCAAATTACAGGAGCGGGTCTCGAAAAAGATAAAACGGAGACAAAATATGGGAGGCAGGATAACAAGGTTGAGTATGACATGAGCGGAGTTCTGCCGGAAAAAAAACAAAACAAGAGCAAACAAACAATGCATTGATTTACCGCTGAATTATAGGGTAATTACTGGGTAAAAATGGCCTAGAAGGCACTTCCTACCTGTTAAGCAGAACAATCTGATTACATGCAATGCAACGCTGCCAAGTGGAAATTTTGCCTGAGCTTTTTCAAATGGCTGCATCAATCCTGTGTTTAGAAAACTGCTTAAGTGTCTCCAAACATCATTTGTCTCCCTGTCTTACTCTCTACGGAACTCAAATCTCTCTCTTTAAATGTCTCTGCTGGACAGGCCTAGTCCCCCTGAGGGTGATAGGGTTATTGACCTATTCTCTCCAAAGCTGACATTCATGGGCATGATGCTGGGGAAACTAATCTTGACTGAGTCTCTGACAAACACCGAGGCAACAGTTCTAGTCTAGTTTAGCTTTATCCTTTGAACTTTTGTCCAAGACAGAGAGAAAGGAGGAGAAGAAGGGTGAAAGAAATGAAAGGAACTTTCTCTGTCCAAGCAGAATGGTTGGATGCATGAAATGAAATAGTTCTACTATATGGAGTAAAGTGCAAGTTTTAGAAAAGAATGAAAGGGGAAAAATAAGGACGCAATGGGAGAAAACAGAAAAATAGGAAGTTTGTTGTGTTTAAATAGGCAGGAAAGACGTAGGAAGTGAGAGAGAAGGAATGAATGAATCATTCTGTTGTCAAGAGAACAGAAACAAGAAAAGAAGAAAATAATAAACAATAAAGGAAAGAAAAGAAAAAGGAGGAATCAGAAAAAAATGTAAGAAAACTGAAAAAAACTTAAATATAAACTAAAGAAAGTAAGAAAACCAGCAAGAGAGGAATGGAAGATATAAAAGAAAGAAAGAAAGAAAGAAAGAAAGAAAGAAAGAAAGAGGAAAGGAAAAAATAAAGGGAGGAAGGAAGGAAAAGAGAAAAAAAGGAAATGAGTAAGAAAAAGAGGATAAGAAAGAAAGGAAAATGGAATAAAAGAATAAAGAAAGGTATAAAGGAAGACATTACAGAAGGAAGGAAGGAAGGAAGGAAGGAAGGAAGGAAGGAAGGAAGGAAGGAAGGAAGGAAGGAAGGAAGGAAGAAGGAAGGAAGGAGAGGTGAAGAAAGAAAAGAAGAAAGCAGGGATTAAAAAGGATTAAAAGAAGAAAGGAAAATGGAAGGAAGGAAGGAAGGAAGGAAGGAAGGAAGGAAGGAAGGACAAATGGATGGATGAAAGGAAGAACATATGAAGGAAAGACAGGGAAAAATAAATAGAAAGAAAGTTTTGCATTTAAAATTACTGAAAGAAGGAAGGGAGGAAGGACAAATGGAGGGAGAGAAGGAAGAAATGAAGAAAATATTAAATTAATGAAGGAAGAAATTAAGGAAGGAAGAAAGGACAGAAAGAATGAAAAAGAAAGAAATGAAAAGAAAAGAGAAGAAAAGGAAGGAAAGACAGCTGAAGAAAAGGAAGAAAGAAGGAAACAAGAATGAAGGGAATAATATAATGAAGAAAAGGGAATAATATAATGAAGGAGAGAATCAAGGAATGGAGAAAGGAAAAAAGTAAGGAAGGAAGGACGGACATATGGAAGAAAGAAAGAAGGGAACGAAGGAAAAGAGAAAGGAAAAATGAAGGAAGGAAGGAAGGAAGGAAGGAAGGAAAGAAAGAAACAAAGAAGGATTAAAGGACAGAAGGAAGGAAAAGGGAAGATAAAATGGGATTGAAACAACCAAAAAGAGATATTAATAAAATGTTCCTTTAATGAAAGTTGCATTTCTGTAATCATCTAATAAATGTAATTAAAAAGAGAAGAAAATAAAAGAAAAAAGGAGAAAGCAAAAGGAAATAAAAGAAAGGAAAATGGAATGAATGAATAAATGAATGAATGAATGAATGAATGAATGAATGAATGAATGAACGAACGAATGAGGGAAGGAAGGAAGGAAGGAAGAAGGGAAGGGAGGAAGGAAGGAAGGGAGGAAGGAAGGAAGGAAGGATTAAAGGACAGAAGGAAGGAAAAGGGAAGAAAAAAACGGGATAGAAGCAACCAAAAAGAGATATTAAAATGTTCCTTTAATGAAAGGTGCATATCTGTAATCATCTAATCAATGTTATAGTAGATCCCTCAGACACGTCCAACACTTTCAGCATGCAGCATTTCAGTCAGCCTAATTAAAGAGTGTTTTAAGCAGCAGAAGAGCCTCATCTTCAAAGCCTCATCTTAAAACCCGGCACACATAAGCAGCCAAATACATCTGATCTCACGGCTGCTGATGCACAGGAGAAGCAGCAATGCTCTGCGACAGTTGGGTTTTGATTATCAAAGTGTGACCTCCCCTTAGACTTCAAATGCCTTCCGGCGGTGTACACAATGCCATGATCAAACTCCTGACTGTGATTTCCAGCTGTTCCCTGATGTCTCAACACCATTTAAACGCTTTCCTATTAATGTCCCTGGAGCTCAGGCAAATCCGCTGCACATATTCAAACTCTTCTGACAGACCATGTAAATAATTAAAGCAGCTCTGCAGTGTACTCCCCCCCTCCTGTCCTGGAAACAACTTTCCACACCAATCTCTTCTTTCTAGACACCTTTTTTTCCACAGTTTGTCAAATTATGAGTTGCACTTCCGGTTTGGGTGCTGTCCCTTCAAAACAAATGAAAGGAATCAATTATTTTTATTTTAAAAGATTGTGCTCTTAAAAATCCATATACTCTACATCTTAGGCAGCTGACTTGTTGCCTTAAAGGTGCAGTAGGTCATCTGCCAAAATGCTAACCGCTTTGCATGGTAGCTTTGAAAACACAGTTCCTTCTCTGGCTCCTTAAGCCTGGTTTATACTCGACGCATCTGCTAGTTCGCTTGAGTGCACGCAGCAAATGCAACCTCATTGCTGTGTTTGCGGAACAGTTCGTACGCCGCCGGGTTTGATTTGAGTTGAATATGAAACACTTTGAAGAGATTTTGTCTGAAACAGGTACAGCTATACAGACATCTTCATGATCCGTGATCATAGAGATAATCAGATAATCAACCATTCTTGGCTAGAAATTGCAACAGCAGTGGGAAAGGAGGAAAGTTTTTGTTAAAAAGTTTGGAAAAACCTGAGGGATAGGTTTGTTTAAGCCAAAAGAGGCCGTGGCAAAAGTGGAGACCAATGTACACAATTACAGAATGTTTCTCCACCATTCATAGGTTTTACACTGATGTATACTATGTATTACAATTTAGAATTTAAAACAATTTAATAGTTACAAAACTAAAATGAAGTAACAAATTATTTCTTTGATGACTGGAAAGGAATATTTGAACGGTTTATAATTCTCATGCCCTGTTTTTCAAGGCTTTAGTGGTAATAATGGACAGGAATGCTGGACCATTATTGCCTTTTGGCATAAGTAGAGGACACAAACTAGCCAGAGAATAAAGTGTCAATAATGAATGAGGCTAAATCTAAAAATAAACAACAGTGTTTTTTAGTAAGTATAAGTTATTGTTTTTTTGTTTTTGTTTTATTTTGCTTTTATTCTTGCCATAATACAAAATATATTTGTAGAGCAACTCATGTTCTGTTATCATTGATATTTTTCATTCATTCATTCATTCATTCATTTTCTTTTCGGCTTAGTCCGTTTATTAATCTGCAGTTGCCACAGTGGAATGAACCGTCAACTTATCCAGCAATAGTTTTACGCAGTGGATGCCCTTCCAGCTGCAAACCATCACTGGGAAGCATCCATACACACTCATTCACACTCATACACTACGGACAATTTAGTCCACCCAATTCACCTAACCCGCATGTCTTTGGACTGTGGACGAAAACGGAGCACCCAGAGGAAACCCACGCAAACACGGGGAGAACATGCAAACCCAACACAGAAATGCCAACTGACCCAGCCGAGGCTCGAACCAGCAACGTTCTTGCTGTAAGGCGAACGTGCTACCCATTGCGCCACTGTGCAGCCACATTATAAACTTTAATAGGTGATAATAATAATATTAATAGTTTAATAAACTTTAATAGGTAAACCAATCCGGAGTGACGCATCAAAGTTTGATTAAAAACAATCCTGAATGGTTTTAAAAATCCTTATAATCATTAAAATAGTTTATAAAAGTAATCAGTTTAAAAATATTGAATGATATTAATGATATGAAGTTCTAGAAACTTTCTACTTCTCTGTGTATCTGTACGTCTTTACGGTCAGTTTGTTTTCCTGTCATTTTAAAGAATATCACAACGGCAAACGCGACAAGTATAAAAGCCTCATCCGTTTCGTGAGGTGCGTTTTCAATAAGGTTTCATTAGTTATATTAGGTGACGCAGTGGTGCAGTAGGTAGTGCTGTCACCTCACAGCAAGAAGATCGCTGGGTTGCTGGTTTGAACCTCGGCTTGGCTCAGTTGGCGTTTCTATGTGGAGTTTGCATGTTTCCTCCGGGTGCTCCAGTTTACCCCACAGTCCAAAGACATGCGGTCCAGGTGAATTAGGTAGGCTAAATTGTCCGTAGTGTGTGTGTATGTTTGTATGTGTGTGTGTGTGTGGATGTTTCCCAGAGATGTGTTGTGGCTGGAATGTCATTCGCTGCATAAAAATGTGCTGGATAAGTTGGTTCATTCCGCTGAGGCAACCCCGGATTAATAAAGGGACTAAGCAGGCAAGAAAATTAATAAATGAATGAATTAGTTAATATTAATACATTTACTAATAATAAACAATACTTGTAGCCCATTCATTAATCATAGTTTAAAATGTAAAACTAGTTAATGCCCTCCTAGTTAACACAAACTAATGATGAACAACGTTATTTTCATGATAGCATTAACAAAAAAGGATAAATACTGTAATAAATGTATTTGTTATAGTTTGTTCATGTTGGTAAATACATTAATATTAACTAACACAGTTGTTATTGTAGTGTTACCATAAAATGAATATATATTTTCTGTGGGCACAGATTCCATGTGGGCCTTGAGATAACTAAAGAAATATTTCCTTTACTTCTCGCTAGAAATGACATTAAAATTGGAAAGAAAGTTGATAAAAAGTGTACATTCACAGACAGAATGACACACAAGCAGAGCTTCCAGATGCCATCTTTATTTTTATTTTTTTTCTTAGCTGTCAGAAATGAAACGCACAGGATTGTGGGATATCAAAGGCGGCGAAGGATACATCTACGCTGCCTTCAAAAATCAATCAGATGAAGGTTTCTCAGGAGACGGGAAGTGTAGATAGATTAGGATTTGGACGTACATTGATGCCTTCCTACCTTGGAATGCATCAGTAATTTCCAGCCTTCGGACACATACAGTGAGGGGTATGTTTGACTTTGTGCTTTCCTTTTATCTATGATGAAAATAACATTGTGTTTGGTGTTTTAAGATCCGTTACAGTAAATATCACAATCATATCTGTGGCGAGAGCACTTTGGAGTTCAGTGTTGTGTTCCCCACAATATTTTCTCTATATATTCCCTACAATACAGCAACTTTCACTGATTGTTTACACTTCAATTGAGTTATTCATGTCAATCCAAATCCCAGAAACCCTAATCTTCGAATGCAATTGAAGACACTTCAAATGAAATCCTACAAAAATGAAATCCATAAAAAGCAGTGTAACAGGAATGACCAAATCCAGAAAATACAATAAAAACATTGTCAAAACTTTCCAAGTGGTGCAACTGTAAAGTCATGAAGCTCCAAGAACACTTTTGTGCACCAAAAAAATAGGTGCGTGTGTCTTTACTACGAGCAATATGATGCCTGTGTGTTGTACTGTTGACTCTAATGACAATGCATTGTACTGCTCGTAGTAAACAGAGTCATATTCACTATTTCTTTTTTCACAAAATGGAGCTTCGTATGAACCACTTGAAGTGACATACAATGTTATGCAAATTATTTTGGTTCCTTTTCTGAACTTTGAACATCTCCGGGGTGTTGCTATCAGTATGGAAGACAAGGGAGCTTATGGATTTAATTGAAAATATCTCGATTTGTGTTTTAAAAATTAACAAAGGTATTGGGGCGATTGAGACACCATGAAGATAAGTAATGTAAATTAGTAATCAATGCTATTTCAAGAGTTCACACTTAGTTGATGATTGATAGTAAAGCTTGCTTAGCTCCTCAAGCCCTGGGCTCCCTCTCATTAGCAGGGTGAGAGGGGAGTTTGAGCTCAGGTAGATCTCGATGAACTCCCCTGACTTATTTCTGGCTAATGACGGATATAGGGATGGCTAAGGAGGGATGTATAGCTTGCTAAGAGCTTGACTATGGTGTCAATAGTCAAGTTGGTATGTTTAATTTACTTAAGTTACATGTTTTTTTGGACTGTGGGGGAAACTGGAGAACCTGGGGAAAACTCACATGAGCACAGGGAGAACGAGCAAACTCAGGACAGATGTGTCAATTGGTTTAGTTGAGACTTTAAACAGAGACATTCTTGTTGTGAGGCAACAGTGCTAATCACCCAATCTAGAAAAGATGGGAGAGTAGGGGTAGGTAGGGTGGGATTCTACAAGACGAAGATGCTGAGATAATGAGCTGTTTTTTTTAAATATTTTTTATATATTATATTTTTTATATTGAGTTTAGGAATCATTTGATTGGTGAATTAATTGTAAGCTGATGCGGGACCAGCCATGAACAATCATAAGCATGTGATCCTCTCGAAAGTAGAGATTTACTTCACTTATGTAATCAATTAGTATTATAAATTTGTAATAAATTCAGTAAAATCGAAACAGAAATGTACATTTTGGGGTGAACTAACTTTTTAATGGGAACTTCTCCCACTTTTCAGGCAAGCCATCATAGAGTGTATAAGAAAAAGGTAGACAGGCAGGCTCATCTTACTGTTGAAGTTCAGCCACCTTACAGTGATTTATTTTTACGTATAATTATTCCCAAATGATTTTTAACAAAGTAATTTTTCACAGTATTACTTATAATATTCTTTTTTTTTCTGGAGAAAGTCGTATTTGTTTTATTATGGCTTGAATAAAACCAGTTCTTATTTTTTTAAAAAACAATTTAAGGTCAAAATTATTAGCCCTGTTAAGTTAGATATTTTTAATGGCCTACAGAACAAACCATCGTCATACAATGACTTGCCTAATTACCCACTATGCGTAATTATCTAGTTAAGTCTTTAACTGCACTTTAAGCTAAATACTAGCATATTGAAAAATATCTAATAAAATTGTATGTACTGTCATCATGGCAAAGATAAAAAAAATAAAAGTAGTTATCAGAAATTAGTATTTAAAACTATTATGTTTAGAAATGTATTATTGATACAGGGGGCTAACAATTCAGGAGGGCTAATAATTCTGACTTCAACTGTACGAAGAAGTCTGTATGGTGTGTCTGTGTGTGTGCGCGTTTAAAGTGCTGTGGCCTCTGCTCTCTGCTGTTATCAGTGAATGGACAGTGAGAGGAGCTCTGGAGTTTCTGGCTCTCTCTGTACAGTATTGGACAGGAGATCTGCTCACTCCATGCTCTGTTTATCCCATTGCTCTCCTCAGGTCAGGCCAATAGCAACCTCGTAAAAGAGGGGGAAAAGTGCTTACTGGAAAGAGCCACACTTTTAAATCACTTTGGCTCACGCTTGCTTGTTCTCAGCACCTCTTTGTCTCTAGCTCTCTGACTTACATCTCAACATCTCTGGTGCGATAAACTAAGATCACTAGTAATGCACATATTTTGTTGGTTAGAAATGATAATATTTATAAGGATTTACACAAATGAGAAAGTATTATAATAGGGTAGCAAAAAATCCTCTAGATTTAAATATGTACATCTAATTTAAAATAATTTGAATAATTAATTAGTAATTGATGGGCATTATGGTGGCACACTGGGTAGCATAATTGTCTCACAGTGAGAAGGTCGCTGGTTCGAGCCCCAGCTGGGTCAGTTGGCATTTATGTGTGGAGTTTGCATGTTCTCCGCGTGTTTGTGTGGATTTTCTCCAGGTACTCCGGTTTCCCCCACAGTCCAAAGACATGAGGTACAAGTGAATTGAATAAGCTAAATTGGCCAGTGTGTGAATGCAAGACTGTAGGGGTCTTGAGTTGGGTTTTGGCTGGAAGGGTATTCACTGCATAAAACATATGCTGGATAAGTTGGCGGTTCATTCTGCTGTGGCGACCCCAGACTAATAAGGGATTAAGCCGGAAAGAAAATTAATGAATGTAGTTATTGATAAGGTAGTAATTAAATAAAGTAGTAAATTAGTTCTGAAATATTAATTCATTTAAATTTAATTAAAAATAGAATGCATTATAGTAGTATAGAATATTTAAAATATTAAATAATTTTTTTTGTTTTATGCATAAAATCAAATTATCAATAATTTTATATATATATATATATATATATATATATATATATATATATATATATATATATATATATATATATATATATATATATATATAATAAAATGTAATATAACATAGTATAATACAATATTCTAAATAAATCAATCAATTAATAAATAAATATTCTTTTCCACATTTACAAGTTCACTTTAAACAATTTCCTGGGGCAGAACTTATACTTGGAGCATTGTCAGTGACATTTAACTGTCCATATTCTGAACAGAGCAGTTTTATTCATGTCAATGTCAGAAACTTTGCTTCACCTGTGCACTATGGTAATAAGTGAAAACACTGCCATCTAGTGAAAGCCAGGAGAACACAATTCAAATTCACTCTTTCTTCACAGAAACAGGAAAAAAATACTTACAGCTGCCTTTTGCATGTTGTGCATAGAACACCAAACAGAATCTACAGTACATGCCAGGAATAACATAGCATAACAACCCAGCAAGAAAAAAAATAAATAAATAATGGCATTACTATTAAAATGGCATTAAACTGGAATTATTCGTAATTAGAACAAGCATGAAATGAATTTGCATGACAATGTTTTTTTTTAATTCCATGTAAAATTTAGGGCATCTGGACTCCATTTGTTGTGGATGACTGAATATTTGCATTGGCAGCGCAAACAATAGATTGTGATGAATACGCCTAATTAATGCACTATTACAGTCTTCACAATGAGCCTTGCAAAATGAGAACAAGTCAACCGTCCGCATGTCAGTACATAGGAAGGGGATCATCATGCAATATTTTTCTCTGCAATGCTTTGCGTGAATTATGGTAATAACTTCTGTAAAAAAAATTGCTTTTAAAAACTGTTTTAGCGACTCTAACAATTAGGCAACTCTAACAATTTATCCAATAAATATAAAAAAAATGCAGCTAAATACAATTAACACATGATTTTCAGCAGACCACGAATACTCTATAAAACTCAAAACAAGTATTTCCTGCAACACTACAGATGTGTTAAATATTAACAAATCACAATGATTTTAAGGAGCTGTGTGTACAGATATGTGTGTGATATAAACGTTGCATTAAAAGACCAAAAATAAAGCACAAAAAATGCACCGCTCAAGCATTTTTTTCCCACTGACTCTTAGTTATGTCAGCGATCACCAGAACTACAATTTTTTTTTTTTAATTTTCAAATTAAAATGTCAAGTTTTATAATATGAATGAATACTTATTTAAACTCATGTCTCGCAGACCTCGCAGGGGCTGTTTGACACAAATAACACAAATTATTTTTAATAAGTCAAGTCAAGTTAATAAGTCTTTAAAACTGCCCATTTAGGCTTGGAGCCAAATTGTGCTCTTTTGGTGACTGCCACTTTAAAGTCAAAGTAGATTTAAATGTGTATGTGTCACCATAGCGACAAAATCAAAACTAGTGTCGCATGGCTGCTTCTCACTCAGGACAGTTTACACTTAAAAAATGGCTTTTGCTGTTTGTTTAAGCTACTTATTTAAAATGGGTTGAAACAACACAATCCTTAGGGTTGTTTAAGGGACAGCTTATATTTTATGTTCAATCCCCTTTAAATTTGTAAAGTTGATAAAGTTAACTAAATCGATTTGTGTTGTGTATTGTGTGGAACCCAGCATTTTTACAGTGTATGCTAATTAGGGAGAGATCATCACTAATGGATGGGGCTTTCCCCCTTCGATGACACATACAAGGAAAATGTCAATCAGATTGTTTCTGCAGACTGTTTTTATGAAGTCTGATTATATAAAATAGAAGTACTTAAATTTTACTATTAGAGGCTGGTTATATTCACATACTGTTGCCACACAACTGTGTTTAAACCACTTATTAAAGTGATTTTTGCATAAAAGGTCCCTTTTATTACTTAATGTCACAGCATTAATAAGAAAATCCTCCTGTTTCTTTATCCTTTTTGCTAAATACAAGATCTCCACTACATTTTTCAGGCAATTGCTTTTATTTTGTTTGTAGCAATATCTGGCAACACTGTTTTACCAGCACTTAAATTGGCAACTGATATAAAAAAAACTGTGAAGATAAAAGTTTTGCTACAAGACAATACTCATCAAGTAGAGCAATAGAAATTAAAACACAGGTCCCAATGAAGCTTAGTACTAGGCTTACCATTAGCAAATCATACTAAACTTGATAAACATCCATTATAGAGCATAAAGATGTCCCGATTAGGATTTTTTTTTTTTTGCCTTTTAGTCCGAGTTTTCTATAATACATAAAAGAATAAAGAAGAGCAAGGAAATAGATCCAGGATGCTCCTTATTTTCTATTTAAATTACCTTATTTTAACATTAAACAACTCTGTTAAAAAACAGAGTGTGGTAGCTTGAACAACCAAGTAATAACTTACATAAATCCTTCACATTTGGACTTTAGTAAAACAGTACATATAAAGACAATCTAATATAAAAACAAATTCTATGGCAATGTTGTCGTCATCAACTTTATTATACCTCCAGACCTACGACATATTTGCGCTTTCCGCTTCAAGTTGCTTCCATGTTCTACTTTGCCGGCATTTAACTAATAGCATCTCTGCAAGTGATGCCACAAGTGTCATGCCACACGTGTTGCTGTCTCTGTATGAAGTCAAGAAAGAGGTCTAACTCTGTGCCAACATACTATTGAAGTCAGAATTATTAGCCCTCCTTTTCCCCCCAATTTCTGTTTAACAGGGAGCAGATTTTTTCAACACATTTCTAAACATAATAGTTTTAATAACTAATTTCTAATAACTAATTTATTTTATCCTTGCCATGATGACAGAAAATAATATTTGACTAGATATTTTTTTAAGACACTTCTTAAAGTGATGTTTGAAGGTTTAACTAGGCTATTTAGGTTAACTACATTTACATTTACATTTAGTCATTTAGCAGACGCTTTTATCCAAAGCGACTTACAAATGAGGACAAGGAAGCAATTTACACAACTGGACACGTTAGGGTAATTAGGCTGGTTATTACATAACAATGGTTTGTTCTGTAGACTATCGAAGAATAATATAGTTGAAAATAAAACAAATAAAACCAGCCTATAAGAAGAAAAAATATTATCAGACATACTGTGAAAATCTCCTTGCTCTGTTAAACATCATTTGGGAAATATATAAAAAAAAAGAACATAAAATTCAAAGGGGGGCTAATAGTTCTGGCTTCAACTGTATATATTCGAGTCCTGATTGAAAGGTATCGTCCCATTACATTCGAGTCTGAAACCACATGATCAGGCCCGATTTCCGATCACGTACTTGGATATGGACATCCCTAGCATAAAGTGCATAAGTTCCTCCAATCTATTATTAAAATAGCCTATAGTACATATTAACCAATTGAAATGTGTTGTTTAGTGTAATATTATAATAGTATTCTATATTTCCATAATACAATATATTATATAGTTCTACAGTAAATCATTTTGCATTTGTCTGAAAATTCCCACAACTCCAGACCTCATTGATCTTTAAACCCTGGCTACTACAGGCATGTTTATATAGATTATTTCTTGAACAGCCTTATTATTTAAATTATTTGTCAGTTCCTTTAGTGGACGTTTCCCAATCCAGAAGTGCAATGCATCATTTTAAACTCAAGAGCAGAAAATGGTGGATTTATGGTCAACAGGAGTCAAAGAAAACTATATGCAGGTTTTAGCATGATTGACCTCAGTCATGTGCTCGAAACAGGTGGTGACTTGAGCAGCAGAGGTCAGACTGCTGTATTCGGCGGCGTCTTTCCCCTGACACTGTACAGGGCATGAAGAGAGGGCAGGTTGTGACCCATGATCCGCTCTGTGGGCTCTGCGCTGCCCTGTATTTTGGCCTGTGGGCATGCAGATGCGTCCCAAAACAAGACTGAGATTGATGAGGTGAGCATAGGTGAACAGAGACAATAATGTGATTATGACTGGTTTGGGAAGGCAAAATGTATGTAGTTGGCATCGGAACTGCATCCATTCCTGTGCCATAACCTTTGTGACATTGCTGCCCCATCTGTAATGTTTTTAAATAACTCATCTATCTGAATATCATTTAACTATTATTTAATTGTGTTAAAAGTGCTGAAATGCATGAACGTACACCGTAAATTCATGAGGGCTGTTAACAGATTAAAATAATAATGTAATGAAAACGAATGGACTTGCTGTTGATTATCCCCTTATTTGATGGTCATTTTGCCAAGTTATGGGCAAGGTAAATCTACTTTTATACTTGGCATTGCAATATTTCATCTAATGTTCAAATAGTGCAAATAGTCCTTTAGTGCTTTGAATCAGTCACAGAGAGAAACAGAGAGAGCACGTGAGGGACATCATTTGTTTGCGTGTAAATGACATGGTCATATCTAATAGCTCATAGTAACGTGTTAGCTACCTCATCACAAATATTTTGAGCACATTTAAAAATGACATATTTAGTGTTAGTGTATGGGATATTTTAAAGGGAAAATATCCAAATTGAAGTAATTACAACCACATAATATTCATTGAACAAAATCTTCACTGTAAAAAGCAATTAGTTTACTACCTTAAAAAACGATTGTGACTTGAAACTGTAATGCTGCGTTAACACCAGACGCAGAACGCGCGGATAAATCGCGATATTTACGCGTAAATAGCCGCTTAAACATCTGAGTTTACTCGCTTCATTCGTGTGTCAAACCCCGCTTCATTCACGCGTCAAATTCACTTGAGAACAGAAGCGGATTCGCGTGATGGGTAGGGCTTCTGTCTGCCCCGTGACTCTAGCTTCATAGCTAAATGGCTAACATGGATTTTATGAAGAAAATAACAGTGTTTATGTGCTTTATGAAGGCTGAAAAACAGCGTCGATACGTTTAGGGCCGTGTCTGAGTCCACTACATCCTTTTAGAGGTGCATCCAGCTGTGTGAGCTCATAAACTCCTCCAGAAACTTAACCTGGCTGACGGAGGCTTTCAGCGATGTTCTGACTGAGCCAAGCCCAGTTTGATTAACTTCTTGTCGGTGTCGGCTGGAGGATTTCCCCTGACAGGCGATACGTCACAATCACGCCCCCACAAGAGCAAGCTCCTGATTGGTTAACGTGGCGCGAATGTACGATGAAGTTCAGACTTTTAAACTCAAGTAATTTGCACGAAACGTGCGTCAAACGTGCAAAACGCTTAATTCGCGCCGCGCTATTCGCCCATATCGCGCCGCAGGATGTCTATTCGCGCGTTTGCATTGACTTAACATGTTAATCACTCGCGCTTGACGCGCGTTGTGCGTCTGGTGTGAACGCAGCATTAAAGATGCTGTGTGTACATTTTTTACTTCTAAAGCATAAAAATACCATAATATGTTTGCAGATATTACAGAAACAAGCTAAGTGAACATTCTTTTTCCTTTGAAAAACAATGCTGAAGTCAGATATTCTGATTTGAAAATGTGAGTTACGTGCCAGAATGCTGTCTTCGTTTTGGTTTTTTTAACATGCCTAATGCCAGCTTAGCCAATTATATTTCAGCACCACGGGTTGCCTTGATGGAAAACTGCATCAGGACGGCTCTCAGAGCATACGTTCGTGACTGAAATGTGACCTCTGGTGGACAGTAGCAGACCCCGAAATGAGACACAGATTCAGTTCCACATGAGGTGGTTATTAATTAGCAAGTAATATAAATATTACAAATGTAAACATTAGATGAGCAGGTTACATTGTAACCCGTGTCCTAACAACATGCTACTTAAGAGATATGCAGTGATAAGAAGTTTGTCTTTGTACACCAGACTCAACATGACAGATATTTAAATACAGTCATATTTAAATACAGTTTAAATACAGTTATTACATATTAAACCTCTTTAACATTATTAAATGTACATGCTAAATCACTGATATGTGTTGGCTATTATGTGATGGAGTCACAGTTCTAAAGTTCAATTTCAAAATTTTTTTTTCTGAGGTAAACTAGCTGCTGCTGCTTTTAGTAGTATGGCAATAAATGCCATGTAAAATGGCATTCAAACTCACATTATTAGCATTTAACACTGAATAAAGCACATGATATGTACCTGATTATTGTCAGTTTGTCCTGTTTAGCTGCAAGAATTAGAAGCCATTTCTAAAATATAAATTTCAGGTGCTGTTTATAGGACAAAAACTCCTTTTGATATGGAAAATATTTCATCGATCATGTGCCGTTGCTTTTATTTAGAACACAGCTTAAATTAGACTTTAGTCTTGATAGTCTGGCTTGCTCCTGTTGGTGTTATCAATCTGGCAAACTGCTCTTGTGTGTGTTTCGAACCAGGTGTGCAATACCTAGTTCAACCACTGGGTGTCAAATTTACCTTACCTTTAAGTTCACTTGACTTGTTGTTTTATAATAATTATGCACAGTTAATGTAGTAACTTTTTAAAATAAAAGTCAGCTAAACACTTTAAAGAGCATATTATTGGGACATCAAAAATGTCATAAAAAACAAAATAAAATAAATACATTCTGAAATACTACTCCAACATACTCACAGTCAGTTTTATAAATAAAAGTAGCAAAGAAAAATGCATTACCATAGCATTCCAGCATTATTCCTTACTGATTCCACTATTCTCCAGGGAAAGAGAGAGACCGAAAATCACTGAAGTGTGCTGCACATGGGCTTTCGAGCCCAGGTAAATGACTATTGCATGTACTCCCATTTTTCCAATGCACTTAAAGATCCTTTCATTCTCCGCTCCTCTATTCAGTCTCCAAATCATCAAGATACAATCAACACTGCAGACAGAGAGGAGTCAGTTTTACACCAGACCAGGCCAAATCTAATAAGACCCCCATGAAGACCCGCACTCTGACCCTACGCTCCATCATAGCCAGCATTAACAGCTCAAGTGGGAGGCTGAAAATCCAATAAAGGCTCATCAATTATGTCTTTGATAAATCTGTATTACACTGAGGCTATTTTTGTCACACCATCCCAGTACTACATAATACTACATGTGGATAAATGCAGTTCTTAAAGTTCTTAGTGATCCACCAATCTTGTTTTTCATGGCATAATCCAATTGCTGATTATTTTTTACAATCAAATAAATTGAATAATCCGATGTCAATTTCTTATTATAACAATAAATAATTAAATAAAAAATGAGTACATAAATAAGCTGTTTAATTGTTGTATGACACGCAAGGTTTGTGAAATTATGCTACACAAATATATACCTTTATACAAAACAATCACAGTAGACTTGCTGAATGCAAATTCACTCTCTGCCAGTAGGTGTTTGTTTTATTATTTGCTATAACTATTGGTGCTGTGATGGAATGTCTTGTTATTTGTTTGTTTGTTTGTTTGTTTGTTTGTTTGTTTGTTTGTTTGTTTGTTTGTTTGTATGTGAAAATGCCATTTTCATTTTCCCGGCCTCCACAAACTCTAGCAACAATACAGGGGTCATGAATGTGTGGTTGTGGGCCCACTGAGTTTTAATGTGTTCATGGTTATGCAGTGAGCATAAAAACTCATGCATGTTTCACGGTACTGTTTTATACTGTGAGTAACTTAGTTTGTATTCATTTCATTCTGTGTGTATATCAGTGAAACAATTTTAGGTATTTACAAAGAGAAATCAACTTCAAAGAGTCTGTCCCCCTATATGTTAGTCACTTGACTTATAAATTGATAAAATTACATTTTGTCAAGTGTGTAAATTTGGTTTATTTCTATATTTGTTCATGTCATTTTATTTTTATTTATTTTTTTTCATTTTAAAGCCTTGTGCTAATTTATATCTGGGTCATTTTGCTTCCTTTTGGTTGTGCATAAATTGCATATTTTGTATTTTGTTTACATCTGGGTTTATCCCAATATTTACATTTTTCTGAATTACATTTTAGGCAAAGCAGTGGCGCGGTAGGTAGTGCTGTCGCATCACAGCAAGAAGGTCGCTGGGTCGCTGGTTCGAGCCTCTGCTCAGCTGGCGTTTCTCTGTGGAGTTTGCATGTTCTCCCTGCGTTCGCGTGGGTTTCCTCCGGGTGCTCCGGTTTCCCCCACAGTCCAAAGACATGCGGTACAGGTGAATTGGGTAGGCTAAATTGTCTGTAGTGTATGAGTGTGTGTGTGAATGTGTGTGTGTGGATGTTTCCCAGAGATGGGTTGCGGCTGGAAGGGCATCCGCTGCGTAAAAACTTGCTGAATGGGTTGGCGGTTCATTCCGCTGTGGCGACCCCGGATTAATAAAGGGACTAAGCCGACAAGAAAATGAATGAATGAATTACATTTCTTAAATTTTCTGATTTATCTAAGAGTTTTTTTATTCAAATAGAGTTCATTTCTGGTATTCTAATTTAACTTATTTCAACATATAATTACATCATTGAATTATATCAGAGGGGTCTAACTTCAACATCTCTGTAGGCATTTTGTTTTTTGAACCTGGAGTGCTTAATAAAGCACTTAAACTTAATACACCTAGTTGGCACTACATATGCATAACATATTAACAAAGTAACTATTTAAATTCAATTCAATTCAATTCAATTCAATTCAATTCAATTCAATTGGTGGTACCAAAAGAATAAGTATTCGTTAATTTACCATTTGAAATTAAACCTAAAAACATAATGATTGTCAACAGATTACTGTAATATTTGGGTCTGTTTTTACACAAATTTGTTGTATGACTTGGCATGCTATCTGAATGATTCATTTAAAATGATAAAATTTTGATTAAAATGAGGGTGTTTTTCCAATTTCAATCTGGTATACAAAAATATATACCTGTACAAAACAATAACGATAGACATGCTGAATGAAAATGCAACTTCACTCCCAGCCAGCAGGTGGTGTTTACAGCTGAAATGTTATCGTTTACTTGGTTAGTTCCATAAACAAAGAACTGATATTAATATGCATTAAAAGAGATTATCTAACAAGCAAATACCATTTAAAATTTTATGAATACAGTGGGTTCCCCTTATACAAACTTTAATATACCTTCCACACCAATTCTATATTTAGGATTCCAATATTTCAAGCGTTAGAAACAGTGTGCTGCTCTTTCAGTCACAGTCTCTGATTCATATTTCTGCCAGTAAGGTTTTTTTTTTAATATGTGTAAAAAGTCCACACAAACATTGAAATAATAGTGTTTGTTTAAACTACTTTAAAAAAAAAGAGCTGAAATTTGCTGAAATAACACAATTCTTGAGGGTTTTTTGGCAACATCTTAATTGTTTTATGTTTAATCTACTTAAATTAGCAAAATCTAATAAGTTGGGTTAATTCCTTCATGTTGCCCCAACACAAATCCAGTATTTTTATGGTGTAATTTAAGTTAGATCCATATGATATAATGATATAATGATATAATGCTACAGTATATAGATATTCACAGATGGAATTACCAAATATCCTGCTTCTTTATTTCCATTATATTTTATCTAATGTTGAAACCATCAAAAAATGGCTTATGTGTGAAATAAGCAAAGGTCAATGTTACTGTAGTTCAATTTGTTAATGTAGGAAATCTTGTGTTTTTCCTCTGTGGCTTCATTTTCAGCATTTCTGGCTCCTGTTAACTTTTTGTTTACATAATCGAACTCAATAAAGCTGCACTATGATCACATGGATCATGAGTCTTTTGCTTTTAAGTAGCAGGTTCATAGACAGACAGGCAGATTGGCAATAGACTACAGAGAACTTTGGAAATACTTCACTAGCCAATGTCATGTTACTCAGATTTAATGGACAGGAAACAGACGAGATCCATTAAACATGTTGTGCCGCTCTGCATTAATTTAGATTTTGTCTTTGGGGAGACTTCAAATTATGCTTAAATTAAATGTAGCATGTCAAATTGAAGACTCATTAGGATACTTAAAAGAGTCTTCAAGGTTCATGGACTACATGCTAACACTGAGATTTATTTGAGCTAAAATTGCAGCAAGATAAATATGGAGGCTATATTAATAACTAAGCTAAACTACAACTATTAGAACAGATGCTCTTTATTATCTTTTGTGAATGGAAGTGAATCAAACAAGGCTTTGGGTTTTAATGATCCATACAGTCTATTTTAGCTCAACATATTGACAACAAATAAAAGCCGTATTTCTTTAACTGCATGGTCTACTGATGCTGTTGGGAAATGTCTAGTTATCTGTGTATATTTATAAAAATTAAGTAATAAAACAAAATAAAATAAAATAACATTAAATTAAATTAAATTAAATTAAATTAAATTAAAGGTGGCATGGTGGTGTAGTTGGCATATCTGTGTGGCGTTTGCATGACCTCCCCGTGTTCGTGAGAATTTGCTCTGGGTGCTCCGGTTTCCCACACAAGCTTAAAGACATGTGCTATAGGTGAATTGGGTAAGCTTAATTGTCCGTAGTGTATGTGTGCATGTCCTGGTTCTCCAGGTTGGGGGTTGAGCGTTGGGCTAACAACCCACCTTGTAAAAATGGGATGTTACGAAACACCAACATGGTGCGGCTAAATATCAACTTCGTTATGAGTGGCCCTGAGAGTAATTCAATTAGATTAAATTAAGTGCTTCATGGTGGCGATGTTGGCATTTTTGTGTGGAGTTTGCATGTTCACCCTATGTTCATATGGGTTTCCTTCGGGTGCTTCGGTTTCCCACACACGTATAAAGACATGCGCTATAGGTGGTTTGGGTAAGCTAAGTTGTCTGTAGTGTATGTGTGCATGTCCTGGGGTTGAGCGTTGGGCTAATTACCCACCATGTAAAAAAACACCAACAATGTGCGGCTAAACATCAACTTCCAAAAATGGCCCTGTGTGTAATTAAATTAAATTAAATTAAATTAAATTAAATTAAATTAAATTAAATTAAATTAAATTAAATTAAATTAAATTAAATTAAATTAAATTAAATTAAATTAAATTAATATTGGTGGTACCAAATACACAATAATATAGGTGGTACAAAAATAATAATTATTCATTAATTTACTATGTTAAAATAAACCTAAAAGGATTTGCACAGATTACTGTAAGATTAGTGTAATTAGTCGGTCTGTTTTTACACAAATTTGTTGTATGGCAGACTATCTGAACGATTCATTTAAAATGGTTGCAACCCAGGCTCATTACGAATACATACCCAGGTCTACATTTCTAGGGACAGCGACATACATAATTCGAGGTACATCTGCTTGCAGTTTTTGCAAATCCAACAAAGGTCGTTGTGTACGCTTCTTGATGATCTGAAATTCCTCTCGCTCTTCCTCTTCTCGCATACATCCTCCAGAAGCCACAATATACTCTTCAGCCAACCAGGCCAGCTTGCTGTAGACTGACCGACTGACCCACCCCTGTCTCTAAACCCAACCTATAGTGTTTCCAAAAGTAATTTATTAAAACAAAAGCAGTCGCGGACACGTGATTTCACCACGTTTTTAGCCAGGTGTTTATTTATGCATTTTTTTTGCTTTGTTTCATCTGGTTTCTGGAACCATTTTATCAGATTCGAACCCCGTCGTCGCAGTCAACTGAGCCCCATATCCCAAGTCCATCGGTGTACATGGCAAGCTACTGGGCAATCTGATACTGTAACACCAGAAAAGATGTCCATACGGAAATAAGTGAAACAGAAGCTGTCGGTGGTGTTATATCACCCTATAGTGTTCATTTTAAAGACGAAATGCAGCCATACGTACCTCTGTCTACATGATTCACGCTCTCTAGAAATGTAGACAGGGGTGTTTATCCAAAATAAGCTTGTGTTGAATGATGAATGGCGTTTTTGTTGTTTCAATCTGTTATACTTTTGCTCGTTTTAAACACTTCTTGCAAAAGACAATTATTTGCTATTATGTGGAAATTTATTTAAAAAAAACAACATAAAAAATGTTAAGATAATATATGTAGTTAGAACAGCAAAAGTTAGTAAATGATCACTGAAATGTAATCATTGGGTGTACTGAATTATTCTGATGAGATTTAACTAAATAATCGACTTGCCAAAATCACACTTGACTCAAGCACACACGGTTTCCAGCTAAAATTCGACAGAAAACAGACAGAAACACTGATATTAAGAAGCTAAAGGAATTCATGATCACACATGTAATTTTCTGTTCAACATATGTGGCAAATCCCACAAGATCGCAAGAACCATTTGTCCCGTTGAAGAGACACTAAAGTTGCATGATTAATTCCAACCCTGCCATGTTCTCTCTGCTGTAGAGCACGACCTGAAAAAGCAGCTCACTAATGCAATATGCATCTCCAGTGTCCAAAAACATGTGACTCCCCCATTCTAATGAGCCTGACTCAATTACTTACAGCACAAAGGAAGAAAAAGATGCACTGGCAATGTGATTACCTGATCCTAATCACTTGTAATTCTCCTTTTAATACACAGCAGAGGCATTGAGTTTTAAAATCAACAGCTCATGGGCATTGATTCTTCTTAATTATCGAGACAATCAGGGCAAAAGCTAATGGAGAAAAGTCTGTCTGACCAGGTTAATTTCTGGCTCATTGAATTACTCCAGCTAGGTGTTATAAATAAAGGGTCTGGATCATAAAGGAACTCGGAGGAAGGGATAGAAATTCAATTGAAGATATATTTCTCCCTCTGCAATTAAATCACGTCAGTTCTGCAAATTAGGAGCACTTTGTATTCGGCTTGTATAAGAGTCAGCTGGTGGAAAAAAAGAGACGACTCCATCAAAAGCGGTTGTGTTGTAACGATATGAAGCAGAGAGAGCAGGAACTAGGACATGGAAATCCCATGCTCTTGGTTTTCTGTGATCGGTTCAGAGTTTCTTCTAGCACATGCAGTGCAAGGCAGGACAGTCTCATATGGGAAACATTGATGTGGTGAATCCAGACTTTGCACTAAACATCAGAGCAAACCCATCAAAAACTTGTCAGAGTTTGGATACCATCATATTGGATTTGGAATATGGTGTACACGTGGAAAAAAAGAGACGATAGATACAAGATATTGGATAGAAAGCCAGATATTTTGTTATTTTTGGAGATAGACAATAGCATTAAGCATAATGTAACCAACTTGTATTTAAGTAAAATATGTGTAATAACTGCACTGTAAAACATATTTTTCGTATTTTGTGACATTTCCTTTCCACTTATTTAGGCTATTGAATTGCATTATGGGACCTTGATCTTTCTTTCGAAAACTTTTAACCGTAAGAAGTTTTAAAAATTTACTTTTATAAGTGTTTTTAATAGTTTGAAGTGAAATATTGTCTGGGTTGGTGTTGTATATATAACGCTGCAAAACTTTGTAATAAACTGCCAGCACATATTCTGTTATTTTACAGACTTGGCTCTCTATATATTATTTTCTAAACAATATCTTGTCTCAAACTCCTAAACGTCAATAAAATCAATTTATTAAAAAGCCCCTAATTTGCATTATAAAAGGTCATATTTTGGTTTTGGGGTCTCCAACAACAGACTGATATGCATGCAAGGTTAAAAAAACACTTCTAATCATCTTATAATATGAATTTATTTTTACCTAATTATTAGGGTTGTCAAAACTAATTGTTTCTAATGTGCACCGTGATGCAGATGCGGACAATTCGGTGTCAGTTCAGTAATAATCATAACTGGTTATTGTGTACTGACGTCATTTATCTCATATGCGCTATGTAGCTAAGTAGCTTATTATGGCGAGGAAGGCGTGCGCGAGTATTTACAATGCTCCAACTACTTAAAAACTCATAAACTGTGCACAATTTCTGAAAGCCCTGTCAATGCACCGTGAGGCCTTGAAATATCGAATTGATCCGAATCGATAGCATGATAATCGTAATCGAACCGTGAGAACAGTGTAGGTTTACAGCTCTACTAATTATACAATGCAATCTCACGGCAATTCGTAACTTTTTGATTTAGTGGCTAATTCGTATGAAATTGTACAATCTAATTCGTACAATTTAGTATGATTTGCTCATTACCCAATGACAGCAGGGGTTATGGGTGGAGTTGGATGCCACGCCTCCTTTTTAAAATCATACATTTTTGAACCACTGAACTCGTACTAATTCGTACGAATTAGCCACTACACTGACAAAACGTAAAATACTTACGTTTCCTCATGAGATTAGGCTGAATTATCCCAATGACTCCTATATGAATTGTTCAGCGATTCATTTGTTCACAAATCCCTCCTTTGCATGTGGCTAATCTGCTCTGATTGGTCCAGTGACACAGTCTGTCTGTGATTGGTGGACTGGATTCAGTGCGAGACAGACAGAAACGGCCAACATAGCTATGAAGTAGCAGATACAGTTAAAGTCAGAATTATTAGCCCCCCTGAATTATTTATTAGCCCCCCCCCCTGTTTATTTTATTCCTCAATTTGTTTAATGGAGAGCAGATTTCTTTAACACATTTCTAAATAGTTTTAATAACTCATTTATAATAACTGATTTATTTTATCTTTGCCATGATGACAGTAAATAATATTTGACTAGATTTTTTTCAAGACACTTCTATACAGCTTAAAGTGACATTTAAAGGCTTAACAAGGTTAATTAGGTTAAGGTTAGGGTAATTAAGCAAGGTATTGTATAATGATGGTTTGTTCTGTAGACTATCAAAAAAAAACTGCTTAAAGAGGCTAATAATTTAGACCTTAAAATGGTGTTTAGAAAATTAAAAACTGCTTTTATTCTAGCCAAAAAAAAAAAAGACTTTCTCCAGAAGAAAAAAATTCCTTCCTCTGTTAAACATCATTTAGGAAGTATTTAAAAAAGAAAAAAAAGAAAAAAGAATTAAACTGTATGTGATGCAGAAATGCAATAAATCAATGCAGTTAAACACCACCATATTACTCTACTCTTAAACCTAAACCCCAGGAGATTGCAAGTTTAGAAACGCATTTTAAATCAGTAAAAGAAGAAGCACATGTCATGTTTTCAACATGGTTTTGGACGCTATATGTAAATAGCCCCATACAGACTTAACTTAAAAGATACACTACAAAGACTGATCTATAGTAGATAATTGATACCAAGCCATATGGAACGAATTCAAGTTATAACACACAAGCAGATATTCTGCAAACTACACAAAATGAGGCAACAATTTTAATTACACTAACATGTTATATATATATATATATATATATATATATATATATATATATATATATATATATATATATATATATATATATATATATATATATATATATTTTATTTATTTATTTTTTTCTAAAACAAATTTGGGTGTACTAATTTTGGACGGTTATCATAAGTTATTTTGTTAGATAAGCTCCAGATTTGGCTTCAGTACTGACTAATCTAATGTTTATGCACAAATCTAATATTATATAGCTTCCTATTAAAAAAATAACATATAGATTTGTGAGGGGTGTAATATATATGCTGAGCACTGTATGTGTTGAATTTAAACAAACAATTTAAATTTACTAATGTTCGACTTAATTTGTTTGTTTAAATTCAACCCAACCTAATTGTTTACAACCACTTAACTTAGAAAACGATTGTAAATCCAAGGAATCATCTTTGACTATTTTTTTTTCAGTGCACCAATGATTACTGAGCAACAAATTCTCATAAGAAAATGCTCAACGCAGAAAGACTACTCAATGCTTCTCCAGAGTTTTGGCATTAGAGATTAAAACACATCGACAGATATTGACCTAAGCCTCTGCAATACTGCATTTTTTTTTTCTGCCTCACTCTCCATCACACACACATATTTTGATATTGAGCTGAATATCTGATGTCTCCATGGTTTATGTGAAGCTTTTGTGGATGCCCTCGGGGACAGTGCTGTTTGGTGTCTTGGAGAGGGAGCAGAGGCTTTATTGCTTGTTTGTGCACATTTCCCAATGACATCGACTTTAATTAAGATAATTATCTTGCCTGTTTCTCATATCCCCTCTGAAGAGCCTCATGCAAATGAGAATTGCCCTATGTCATCCCCTGTGATCAATCACCAATGCGCTGGGCGAATTTGGTGATTACTATGATAAATAAAAGTCATAAACGATAGACTGAAAGAGAAACAAAAAGATGAGAAAACGAGAGCCTCAAAGCAATAAAGAAAGAATCCACCTACAGTTCACCTCATTTGTATTGAAGTCATTGCAATAAACAACAGACTAATTAATGCAACAACTATTAGTTTAACATCAGGAGTGGGGATGGTCACTGGCTGTTATATAGCTCTTTTGGAACCTCTTCCGAGTCCCATTGCCAAATTCAAAGCAGCAGTAAGTCCTGGAGACAAACTGGAGCTGCCATTTACTCAGACAAAAAACATTTTCCAGGGTTACTCCTCTATCTTATAAGGCAGACTGATGTGTTTGCCCTGCGCCAGTGTGATTAACTTTGGGAGGCCTGTATACGGGTTTGGCCCTGTCTCCGAGCTTCTCTGTATTCCCTTACGTGTTTGCTGATCATTTTCCAATGGGCTCTTTGACAGCCTGCCAGTTTTAATGCTGCTGGTGTAATGCACCTTGTCAGGTCCAATAAGCGTATGTATCTATCAGCGAGATTTCCCTTAAAACTTTTATCATCCGAGTAATTAAAAATTACCCTTGATTTTACAGCAACAGGTGTGACATCAGGGAGAGGAAATGGCACTGAGATTCTTATCAAACGCATAGGAGGAGGTGTGTGTTTATTTCTGTGTATGCAACACTGAATTTTGTGTATACATATACACTCACTGCTTCATAAGGTACGGCTGTTCAACCACTAGTTAAATCAAGCATCAAATCAGCCATTTAAATGAAGCGATCGTCAGCCAATGACATTCAGTCAGCAATAGGGCACTGTCTAGCTGGTGTATTTGCATAGAGCGATCTGATTGGCTGATGCTTCCATTGGCACTTGAAAAGTTGAGCTAGTCCCAACTTCTGCAGCGAGCAATGCCTCTGAAGCAGCGCCGACGGATCCACAATGCAGTTCGGCAATGCCTGACGTCACACATTCAAAGTGAATGGAAAGCGTTGACGCTGACGCCTGTGTGAATGGGGTGTAAGGCTTGTACATTCAAGTCATGTTGGATAATTTGTATTTTCAAATTTATGAGTTCACAAAGTCTTAATTATAAATGGGAAATTTCAAAAAGGCCAGAGTTTTGAGTTGGGGACATCACACTCGGAATCCCCAACACAGACTCAATCTGAAAACGTAGCCCTATATTTGTTTCTGAAGATTGCACATTATGTAGCCAGAGCTATGTATGGCTGCATTTAGTCTTAAAATCGAACGCTATGGGGCAGCATGATGCCGTTAGTTTTCTGCGATCCCTTACATGCATGTGGACGGCTTTTTTTACTGTTACCCATTTGTCCGGTCCACACGTACATTGGCGGACTTGAGATCCAGAGTGGAGTTGACCCATCGTGGGTTTCGAGTTCGGTAAAGAATGGTTCCAGAAAGCGAGTAAGACAAAAATTTAAATAAACAAGTAATTAACAGGGGTGAGAATGTGATAAAATCTGAAAACGTGGTAAAATCAGGCGAGAGCTTTTTTTAAAATACTGCGTTGGGTTTAGAGAAGGGGGTGGGAGGGTCAATTGGTGCTTTTTAAAATACAGCGGTATTGTAAAATTTTCAAATTTCTCGCGCCTGTTGTTCTCATGTAAATCCACTAGAGGCCCCTGTCGACTGATTTAATGGTTTCCCTTCCCTTAACCCAACTGACAGTGTTTTAAAAAGCACTGATTAACCCGCCCACTACCTTCCCTAAAACCAAACACAGTGTATTAAAAATCTATCCAGAAAAAGAAGAGCTCTCGCCTGGTTTTTACCACGTTTTCAGATTTTACCACATTCTTACCCTTGTTATTTACTTGTTTATTTTGTTGTTTAGCTTTTGCTTTTGTCTTACCTGCTTTCTGGAACCGTTCTTCACCGAACTGGAACCCCACTGTCGCTGTTAACTCCGCTCTGCGCCTCAAGTCTGCTAATGTACTGTACGTGTCGAGCTTCCAGACAAACTGGTGACAGAGGAAAAGCTGTCCATACAGAGGTAAGCAGTCAGGAATGGCGTCATACAGTACCACCCCATAGCGTTCGTTTTAAAGATGAAATGCAGCCATACGTACTTCTGGCTACATAATTTGCTATCTTCAGAAATGTAAACACGTGTAAGGCTACATTTTCAGAATGAGACTATGTTGGAATATTTCCATATATCACGTAGATTCTTTATAGAATGTATTTGTCTTTTAAGGATGATCAGCCTTCTTGGAGAACTAGAATAAGTTTGGGGCATTGTAAAAATACAATATTCTAGAAATCACAGATTTGGAATGATCGACTGCTCTTGCTATGGCTGCTATTTAACTTTCAGCTGGACAACCTGCTGTTGGAAGATTTCAGCCAATTTATTTAATTTCGCCATTTAGCAGACTCTTTTCTTTGTTCTTTATTTTTTGAGGAAGCAAATTGCCTCACCATCTTACAAAGTAAGTGAAAACTGGAAAGGTTGGCTGTGAGTTTAATAGTGTTTGTAAAAAAATTTAGAAAATTTCTACAAGGTGCCAGATTAACACCAATAACGGACCAATCTAAAAGTGATCACATTCAAGTGTGCTTCAGAATATGCGCAAGTCATAAAATATGCTTAAAAATAACTTTAATTTTGACTAAGCTTTTGAGTTTGAAAGTTAGGATATTATAGATGGTTCTCTAATTTTATATATGATGGCTTAAATGTTCCCAGAAGAAAGCAGAGAACTGCATTTGAGGGGACAGAGTAAGAAATAGCTCTTAATGATATACGGTAGAGTATAACTCCCATATGGAATGACTTTTTAATATAAATTAGCTTTTGGCTCTAATGAAACCAGAATATTTTAAATCAGGATAATTTTCTAATTATTATCCAACCTACAAAAATGAAAATTAGTCCAGTTTTGGCATGTTACAGTGTAGTTACATTTTAGCAAAAAAAATCCTAATAGTCACAGCATGTTTTTACAAAAATGAACAAATACATAGGCTAAAAAAGTACAACAACCTAATTACGTGACTGCAAATGTCAGCTTCAGTCTGAGCAAAATTGATTTAAGTGCTAATTATTGCTTTTTAAACAATCTTTCAGGCTGCACGGTCAGACAATAAATGGGGGTAATTCATAACTGCACTAAATTCGATACGGTAGTTTTCCTCTAAAAGAAGGCTGTCTTTAGTCTTTCTTCTGCTTCTCCCTAGAGAGGGCACGCCAAAAACCCGGCTGCTGCATGAACGTGACGGCCTCTATTAAATTTTCCAAGGTGAAGGGAGAAAAGTCTGGCCAGCGAGGAGAGCTCCTGCTCTTGAACTAAGTTAAATGCAAAGCAGCCTAATACAGCAGGACAAGCTTAATTAGAAATATTACAGTAGGGGCCACGAAGAGCCTGCCGGGGCCATGGGGTCATCCGGCAACGCTGAGCAACACAAGCCCATGATTAATGAAAGGCAGAAAGTGATGACTGCACATGTTACTTTGGTGCAGGATGGAGACGGAGGCAAAACAAACCAAGAAGGCCTCGGAAAACTGATTACAGAGGACAAATGAACCAGAAGCTTTTTGGGAAGGTAGAACTGAATCCAACGGATAGACCAACAATGACATTTTTAGTGATATTAATAAACCTAAATGTTATGGCCAATAATCACTTACACAGTTTATTAACTAATCATAGTTGATTTCATTCAAGTCATATCTATTTTGAAAATGTCAAAGAAAACATTTAATTAAATTAGTTTTTTTTAACAATAATGATATTTATATATATCGACACACACACATATATATATATATATATATATATATATATATATATATATATATATATATATATATATATATATATATATATATATATATTAAAGATAATAAGATAAGGTTCTTGCTTTTATTTGTTTGTTTTAAATTACATATCTATTATTGATTTATACAATCGTTTAGTTGATTTTTTTCTTCAGTTAGGAAATAAGTATTGAACACGTCATCATTTTTCTCAGAAAACATATTTCTAAAGGTGCCGTTGACTTTTCACCAGATGTTGGTAACAACCAAAAAAAGAAAATCAATATATGCAAGGAAAACAAATCTACTTAGTTTACAAATTAAGTTAAGTATAATAAAATGAAATGCGCAGGAAAAAAGTATTGAACACACGTAGAAAGGGAGGTGTTGAAAGGCAGTGAAAGCCCAGACAGCGGCTGAAATCCTTCAGTAGCTATTCAGCAACTCTCTACCGTTCCTCGTTGTCGACATTATCAGGATGATAAAGATGAAACCACGGTGGAAATTTCAGCAAGACAATGATCGAAAACACAGCCAAGGAAACTCTCAAAGGCTTTCAGAGAAGGAAAATCCAGCTGTAAAATGGCCCAGCCAATCACCTGACTTAAATCCAATAGAGAATACAAAATAAATATCAGATTTCATAGACGAGACCCACAGAACCATCAAGATTTTTACAATCTGTTGAAGTCTGGGAAAAACTCACACCTAAGCAATGCATGTCACTTCATTTGCCATATAAGAGGCGTCTTTAAGCTGCCATCATCAATCATCATAGCCGGGCTTTCAGCTAACTCTATCAAGCCTCTTCAGCTGCTCCAGAACGCAGCAGCACGAGGGGTCTTCAATGAACCTAAAAGAGCACATGTCACTCCGATGCTCATCCGTTTGCACTGGCTGCCAGTTGCTGCTCGCATCAGATTCAAAGCTCTGATATTTGCCTACAAAGCAACTTCTGACTTTGCTCCTTCTTATCTGCTCTCACTTCTGCAGATCTATGTGCCCTCCAGAAACTTGCGTTCTGTGAATGAACGTTGCCTCGTGGTTCCATCCCAAAGAGGGAAGAAATCACTTTCGCGAACGCTCGCGTTCAATCTGCCCAGTTGGTGGAATGAACTCCCTAACTGCATCAGAACGGCAAAGTCACTCGCTGTTTACAAGAAACGACTAAAAACTCAACTATTTAGTCTCCACTTCACTTCCTAATCTGCAATTGCCTCTCTAGATATACTACTAACTGTACTCAAAAAAAAAAAAAAAAAAAATTTACTAATACTTTCCTTCTTAGACTTTACAGACCTGAAACTTGCCTATAGCACTTATTCATTGTTGCTCTTATAGTTGTGTAAATTGCTTCCTTGTCCTCATTTGTAAGTCACTTTGGATAAAAGTGTCTGCTAAATGACTAAATGTAAATGTAAATGTAAATATATATTTTTTTATAATTTTTATAATTTATATATAAATAAATAAATAAATAAATAAATATATATATATATATATATATATATATATATATATATATATATATATATATATATATATATATATATATGTATATATATATATATATATATATATATATATATATATATGTATATATATATATATATATATATATATGTATATATATATATATATATATATATATATATATATATATATATATATGTATATATAAATAAAGAAGTACTTGCTCCTTGTGTCATTTCATTGTTATTACACATAACTCGTTTTTCAGATTTCTTTGGTTTTGTTTTAGTTTTATGTTTGTATAGTTTGAGTTTTTACCAACATCTGCATCGATTCCATGTCAACAGCTCTTTTAGTAATAATAATTAATATTAATTTTATTAATACTAATAAAATAATTAGTAATAAAACATGACGTGTTCAATACTTATTTCCCCAATTGTATGTGCATAGATGTGAATACTCTATGTGTTTTCAGTCATTTGTAACTGTCCATTATCCTATTATTAAAATCCACTGTAAGCATGGATATAGTACAATTTAATTTGCAGTGCTAGACTAAACTAAAGTACACTAAACTAAACTAAACAACAACTCAGTGTTAGATTCAAATATGGGGAATTAAATGTATTTATGATAGGGAGAAAAAAAATCCCCAAACATTTTAGTCTCACTAGTGATTGTTAAGTAATAACCTAATATAAAAAATATTATATATAAAACACATATAAGTAATAAGGATGCACTTTGCATCCTTATCTTTAAAGTGGACGGAAGTGGTTTACTGGCTATAGACCAGCTAAAAAGCTACATAATCACATTTAAAACAAATTGGCCAGTGCTTATTGATTACTGCCATGCCAACTGTGTTATCATAACAATGTTATGTACATTACAGTAACAGTTTATTTTAGTTTGTCCCATTGGTAGATTGATACCCACATCCATCCTAGTCACTTTAACCACGCATAATCTTGACTTTAAGAAGTAGATCACCCAAATGGAAAATTCAGTAATCTTGTGTTACAAGACATCTGTTCATGTAACACAAATTTAGACTTTTAAAATGTATCTCCATTGAAAGTCTTATTTTTCCAAATCATTGTAAAATATATCAAGTAATAATACATAATTTAAAAGTTGCTGGTTCGAGTCCCGGTTAGGCAAGTTGGCCTTTCTGTGTGGAGTTTGCATGTTCTCCCAATGTTCATGTGGGTTTCCTAAAGGCGTTTGGGTTTCCACCACAGTCTAAAGACATTGGGGTCTATTTTAACAATCTAGGCGCAAAGTGTAAAGCACATGACACAAAAGCATTAGTAGCATGTCCACTTTTGCTAATTTAAAGGCAAAAAAATATGGTTTGCGCCCTGGCACATGGTCTAAGGTCTAGGGTAAGGTCTAGGTCTGTGCTAATTCTCTTAATGAGTTATCGCTGTGTTATGAGCATTAAACTTATGAGAGTCTCATCTCCTATTCCCTTTAAGAGTCAGTTGTGTCACGCCATGTACATTTGGTATTTATATGGCATACTTTGTGGAAAAACTGAACGCTTCACTAGCTAGAAAACATTTAAACAGACCATCTGTTGCGTGAGGATAAAAAACAAGACTTTTACATTCAGCCTCTTTACTTTCTATTTTTCTTCACTTCTACTCTTTACTCCTTTACTTTCGTGGATAGGGAACTGGTGTTGTACGCTATCCACTGAAGACATCCATCAGCCTACATATTTAATTTTGTTTGTTAAGCGCAAAGATTTGTTTCAAAACTATTTCTAATTTCAGTTTTAATTTCCAGCAAATGAATAAAAGAGCAATGATATTTAAGTGTGGTCATAAAACTGAGTTATATCCAAACACACAACCTATTCTTATGCCCCATATGGTCCATAACCCAACTGGTGGACAAATCTAAGCTTGTTTTTATACAAACAAATATAAATATGCATATAATAAATAATACTTCTAGTAATAATAACATTATACAAAAGCAAGTTGTTGTGAATAAACTAAAAAAGTTTTTATATTATGTAGAAATAATAATTCTTGTAACATTTAATCCTTTAATTATTTTTTTCATTTGTAAAGGTATTTGTGTATTGCTGTACATCCTGCGTGTTTTAAGCAATGTGTAAGCGTTTAAGGCGCACAACTAACCTGCTCTGCGCTGGACTTTAGACCTGCTTTCAGCTGGTCTATTGCGCAGCCTATTTTAGTTCCTCAAAATAGCAATGCACCAACAATGCGACCTAAAACACCTCCTTTCTAGACCAGAACACCCATGAGTCCACAAAGTGGAGCAAATGGTTTTGCTATTTAAACAACATGGCACAAAACGAGAAACTTAGGGTTGCATTTGTCTGAAAATAGCAACACGTCTTGTGCCTTATTGCGCCAGGTGTTTGATAGGGCCCATGCACTTCAGGTGAATTGGATGAACTAAATTAGTCGTAAGGTGTGAATGTGAAAGTGTATGGATGTTTCCCAGTACTGGGCTGCGGCTAAAAGGGTAAAACATATGCTGGAATAGTTGGCGGTTCATTCCACTACATTGACCCCTGATAAATAAGGGACTAAGATGAAGGAAAAGGAATGAATTTTATGTTTACTCAACTCTTTGAATTTATTTGGCTCAAATTTGACACCTAATTCCCAACTCCAAACCTAACCCTACACTGAAAAAATGAATAATTGGATTTGCTTTTTTTTACAGTAAGTGGCTGTAAACAATTTATATGGGTTGAGTTCAAACAAATACAATTTAAAGAAATAAATATACATAAATAAATACAATTAATGTTCAACTTAAGTATAGTTTATTTAAATTCAGCCAATATAAATTGTTTGCAACCACTTACCTTAAAAAAATTTGTAAATCCAATAAACTTTCAAAAGAATTGTAATATTGGATAGTTTTGTGTGTATTAGTCCAATTAACATCAGCTGTTCTGAATGCCGGGTGAATTTAAAAATCCTTCATTTAACGTTTTTATTGTATTTTTTGCTGTTGTTGCACAATTCAAATCATATATTTCCAAGTGGGCGACGCAGTGGGTAGCACGTTCGCCTCACAGCAAGAAGGTCGCTGGGTCGCTGGTTCGATCCTCGGCTCAGTTGGCATTTCTGTGTGAAGTTTGCATGTTCTCCCTGCGTTAGCGTGGGTTTCTTCCGGGTACTCCGGTTTCCCCCACAGTCCAAAGACATGTGGTACAGGTGAATTGGGTAGGCTAAATTGTCCGTAGTGAGTGTGTGTGTGTGTTTGTGTGTATGTGTGGATGTTTCCCAGAGATGGGTTGCGGCTGGAAGGGCATCCGCTGCACAAAAACCTGCTGTATAAGTTGGCGGTTCATTCGGCTGTGGCGACCCCAGATTAATAAAGGGACTAAGCTGACAAGAAAATGAATGAATGAATGATATTTCCAAGCATATAGCATTACTCCAGCATTTCTTATTAATAGACAATTTACAGTGAGCCTTCATATTCTGAGCATGAATCAGATAGAGAACCTACAGTAGTAACTCTTTGTTTAACTTTACTTTCTTCAGCCACTCCAACTTGTCAGCTTCAAGATTTCCAACTTTACTTTGATGTCACTTCTCTTTCTTCCACCATCCACTTTATAACCAAGCCTGAGGTGTGCAGTACCACTGAAAGGAAGCAAAGAGAGGTTGACCAAACATCCAGCCAAACCGTCAGCTACTGATCTGCTCTTCGTGGAAAAAAAAACAGTACTGGGAGATTGAGTTGGACAGGGTTCACATGGGGTACCTTGCTCAAAGAACACACAAGCTATCAGAAGACACTCTTGTGTTATCCGCCATCCCCATAACCGTTCTCCAGAGATAGAGAGTGTGATATCGCTGTCCTTTATGCAACCTGAAAGAGTCTTCCAGTTGGGAATTCATTAACATGTTGAGATATAACAACATACACTGTCATTACACTCTATCGACATGGGAATACAAGTGTGTTTGGAGTCAGATTTGATTGTCTTGTGTGCATTTGTCCTTTAAATCCTCTTTAAATCTATCCTCAGCTTCTGTCTTTTTCACTCAAAACGTTCAGAATGACACTTATGTTGAGCCCTCATGCATACAAATGCTTTCTCAAGGTCAGTCAAAACACAATTTCAGGAGAGAAAATAATGTATATAAATAGATGTATAGATCCATTCAGATTGGAAAGAGCTTTCAGTGAAAGTTAATCATGTCATTGAGCGAGCTGTAATTATTGCTACGACTGCTGCTACTACTAATAACATTGTTTTGAGTGCTGAAATATGTAATGATACAATATTAGCAAGATTAGTTTGGATGCTAAAAAGAGTTTTAAAATGTATACTACAACTAATAGTTCTAATTATGATACAAAATATTAATAATATAAATATGAACTACTTCTACCACTACTACTACTAATAGTACTACTAATTATAATAATAATAAATTTCATTTAGATGCTTAAAGGGTCACAAAACACCAAAACACATTTTTTTTGAGCTGTTGACAGTTGTATATGTGTGCCACACTGCTAAAAACACTTTTAGGATGCATATATTTCACTAAAAAGTGAAAATTGGTTGTTTTTGCGTATTTCGAGCAAATTCGTACTTGCGGTTTGAAACTTATTTTTGAAGCTGCATCACGGCCATGAGATCTTAGCGTGTATTTCAGCGTGTAGACCGGACGTCTGTACCTGGGAGTACCTGATTACGTCTCTGAGTTTGCAGCATACATTCATGAGTAAGACTTGGTTCAAACCAATCAGTGCGCTCTATTGTGTATGCGGTGCAACCTCATTAATATGCATGATGGCTTTGAAGATTGTTGTTACCTGTTACAGTGTTCAGACGGCAGAGAGACGCCACGTTGTGTTGGCAAGCGGGAGAACATGAATTGTTTGGAGTTACGGGTCGTCAGTGTTGCGTTTGTAATTTGCTGCAGTGAAGGTTTTGTTTTCATTTTCCCTCTATAAGAACGCAGCTGGACTCACATGTGCAATTTCAGTGCACGCGACGCTAGACAGAAATTCAAGTCTGAGGAACATTTTTTACCGGAGAGCTTTTCTCATCTGGAAACGTTAAAATCCGGATTTGTCATTCATCTCCTTTTAATAAAGACGCGGCTCCAGTTGGTGTTGATTGTCCTGTCTCTACAGTTTTTTTAAGTGAGCGACCAGTGGTCTTTGTTTGTTTATTCAGATGGTGAAGTTAGTTCGTATTGTCAGCAGTATTCTTTTAGACGGACCTTAGTCAAGTTATTTCTAAGTTAATAAAGTTAACCATTTGTTAACATCAATACAATATTATGGACTGAAAAATCTGCTGTAAATGCTGCTCTCCGAGTGTAAACATGCAAGCACCACAATCAAAGGTTCTGTCGTGTAGGATTTTAACCGCATTTTGTGACAGGAATAACATACACGGCTTTCTGACGCTACCTACCGAGTCCATCTAAGTTACCGAGAAATGCAGAGGGTTTTTTTCTCCCATTTTCTGTGTAGTAACAAACATTGCATGAAAAATATAGGCTTACAGCAATTCCTCGAATCAAATATCTCATTTGTCACGAGGGGTATGATCGAAATTCCTGAATGAAAGAGCCAAACTGCAGTTAAAGTTCACTATTTAATATTTGGCAAATAATTCGATTACTGATGTCCATGTAAACACAGTCACTGTCTTTCTTCTCTGTGTCTGTGTTTGTTTTGCCTCTGTGAAAATCAGCGCGTGCCCAAACCGACACTCCCATTTTTTTATTTTTTTATTTTTTTTATTTTAGTGTGGTTAGAGATGAAACCATGACCAATGTGCTCATGCTTACAGAGCAAGCTCATACACAACATACACAAAAAGTAAAATGAATTAGGAGGCATGTAACCATTCCACAAACTCTAAATCAATCAATTTTAGCATGTCAAAGTCATAATTATGCATATATATTTAAAATTTATTTTCCCAACAACAAAAGTATGGCTAGTGAAAATGGCGAGTGACTAGTAATGTTGGATATCTACTAGCCACACTGACTGGTGATCAAAAAAAGTTAATGTCAAGCCCTTGTTGTACCCAATTTTAACATTCAATTTAGCAAACAAGATTTAAATTAAGCGAAAACGATCGGGTTGGGTAAAAAATTATCCTAAGTGGCCAGCAGGTAAACAAAGACTACAGTGGGAGCGGTCAGGTGCGGAATAAAATCTTGCGGGAGTGGGACTTTAAAACAGTACTACGCAGACCACTACCGCCAACTATTCTGCCATATATTTTACACAGCGGATGCCCTTCCAGCTGCAACCCAGTACTGAACACTCTCATGTACACACACATACACTCATACACTAGGGCCAATTTAGTTCATCCAATTCACTTATATCGCATGTCTTTGGACTGTGGGGGCAACACCCCACACAGTATGCCAACTGGTCCAGCCTGTACATTTATATTATATTATATTATATTATATTATATTATATTATATTATATTATATTATATTATATTATATTATATTATATTATATTATATTATATTATATTATCACAACAATATTTATTAAATAAACAAACCAATGATATAATATAGTATTAATCTGATACTATTACAACAATGATAATAATAATAATAATAATAATAATAATAATAATAATAATAATAATAATAATAATAATGTAATGTGTATTTATATAGCGCATTTATTGTGTATGGCCATACACCCACAGCGCTTCACAATCATGAGGGGGGGTCTCTCCACACCACGACCAGTGTGCAGCATCCACTTGGATGGTGCGACGGCAGCCACAGAACAACGGCGCCAGTATGCTCACCACACACCAGCTGTTGGTGGAGTGGAAAGACAGTGATAGAGCCAATTCAGTTGAAGGGGATGATTGGTAGGCCATGATCGTAAGGGCCGATAGAGGGACATTGGCCAGGACACCGGGGTTACACCCCTGCTCTTTCACGAGAAGTGCCATGGGATTTTTAATGACCACAGAGAGTCAGAACCTTGGTTTAACGCCTCATCCGAAAGACGGCGCCTACTGACAGTATAGTGTCCCCTTCACCTTTACTGGGGCATTAGGACTCACACAGACCACAGGTTGAGCCCCCCCTGCTGGCCTCACTAACACCACTTCCAACAGCAACCTAGTGTTCCCTAGTGGTCTCCCATCCAGGTACTGACCAGGCTCAGCCCTGCTTAGCTTCAGTGAGTAACCGGTCTTGGGCTGCAGGGTGATATGGCTGTGGCTTACACTACAGCAACAGCAATAACAACAGCACTGGATGTATATTCATGTTCACAAAACAAATACTCGCAAAATGACAGTCACAAATCTTGTTTTATTATGGACAGATTATGCACAGCTGTTAATCAATATGCCAGGATATAAAAATACAAAGCTGCTGAGTAACAAATATGGCAGTAATGGCACTGATATACGACAACACCATGTTTAATCCATCCCTGATCGTCTGACCCATATAACGACTCCCAAAAGAACCTCGGTTTAAAAAACTTGTGTAAAAGTGCAGCGGCTGGCACAGAACGTGAAAGTGGCTTAAGAAATGAGGTAGGAAGATCGAGCATGTCCTGTGCCTGTGCTTGTTCCTTGGGTAATTGTGTGAAGTATTTGACAAGCTGCATTTCTCTCTCAAATGACTTTTATGCCTGACTGAGTTCCCTCTCCCCGGTGCCTTTTTGTGTAAAGTGAACAATGAGCTGGATCTAGTCCTCTGCTTCTCTCAATCACTAGGCCCCAGAATTCATCAATAGGAACGGATATTATCATCAGCGGGAATAAAGAACATTATTATGACAGCTCTACATATGACAACAGCAATCCAAGCATGGCGGACGTCAGCGGAGGAATGACTGATACGGTCTTGTTTGGTGTACAACACACGTCATACGGATTCTATTATTAAGCTGGCCACGATTATGTGCTATATTTGCTCAAAGAAGTCTTTTGGCTCTACAGGAAACCCTCTGAATGATGGGACGAGCGTCTTAAAATTCCAGTCGAGGAGGAAACAAACACAACCTTGACATTTACATAAATTCTGACTGTTTGAAACATTCGCAGGTTGACAGTAGTACATCTGTGGTGAAGAAAAAAGTCAGCCTAATGGCTTCTGTAAAAGCTGCATTAATACAATTACGCAGCAGAAGCCTGTTATCAGCTTCTTACTGCATTTACAAAAAAAAACTGTCTAAACCTTTAATGTACTTTTATGTACTTTAACCGTTAATGAGGCTTTTTAAGGGTATTTTTTGCTTAATATGCTCAGTTTAGCACTTAGACACAATTATCTGGTCTTTTTTTGTGTGTCTAACATCTAAGTGTGGATTTTATAATACGTACCTGATAAGGAGATGCAATTTTCTGTGAATTCAAACAAATCAGGATTCACTAAAAAAACCTATTCAATATAACAAAGGATTTAAAAAGAAAAGATGTTCACTCTGTGTTTGTCTTTAAAGGCCCCAATGCACTTTTTTTTCATTATAATGTACTAGCTCTTTTCTGTTCTTCGCTTAGCGGTAAAGAGACCTTTGAAAATAGGCAAGTTATATAACAGTGCTCAATGGTTAGCCTTACAGCAAAAAGGTTGAAGGTTTGAGTCCTAGCAGGGCTAGTTGGCATTTCTGTGCAGAGTTTGCATGTTCTTCCCATGTTTGCTTGGTTTTTCTGGGTGCTCCAGTTTCCCCCACAGTACAAAGACATGCGCTATAGGTGAACTGAATAAACTTAATTGGCTGTAGTGTATGTGTTTGAATGCAAGTGTATGGGTCTTTCCCAGTGTTGCAGCTGGAGGGGAGTTTGCTGTGTAAAACATATGCTGGAGACTAAGCCGAAGGTAAAATGAATGAATGAATGATATAATGTAAGTGAACATCCTGAGGCCAACCAATTAAATCCATGTTTATTTGTGTAGCACTCTCACAATTCATTTAATTTCAAAGCAGCTTTACAGAAAAGGCATGTTGTAACTAAATGTAGCTTCTCTATTGAAGATGCTGAACAATCTACTAATAGAGCATTACAATACTCTAGTCTGAATGTCATGAATGCATAGACTACATTTTCTGCATTAGAAAAATATTCCAGAGCAGGCAATGTTTCTAAGATTAAAGAAGCAACCCAGACTCATTCTGATTATGTACCTCTGTATACATTTCTGGAGAGGGCCAAATATTTCCCAGCATCTACACCTTTTTACTGACTGACTGACTGACTGACAGACCGACCGACCGACCAATCCCCCAACCCATCACACTTCTCTAAAGCCAACCGACAGTGTTTTCAAAAGCAATCCAGAAAAACAAAAGCCCTTGCGGCAGCCTGATTTTTACCACGTTTTTAGATTTAACCCCATTCTCACCCTGTTACTTACAACATAGGCTCATTCGAAAAACGTTACCCTATATACATTCCTGGAGGTCGCGAATTAAGTAACCAGAAGTCCGAATGGCTGCATTTAAAAAGAATGCTACGGGGTGATAAGATACCATTCCTTTCCGCGCTTACCAGCTTACCTCCGTTTGGACAACTTTCCTGCTGTTATCAGTTTGTCCAGTTAACTTGTCAAGTACATCGGCGAACTTGAGAGACAGAGGGGAGTTAACCACGATGACAGGATTTGAGTCCATCGAAGAACGATTCCAGAAGGAGGTTAAGACAAAAAAAGATGGCAAAAAAATAAAATAAACAAGTAAATAAAAGGGTGAGAATGTGGTAAAAATCAGGCGAGAGCTTTTCTTTTTCTGGATTGCTTTTTAAAACTGTCAGTTGAATTCAGAGAAGTGGGTGGGCGCTGATCAGTCAGTCAGTCATTCAGGCGGTCGACAGTGGCCTATGGTGGATTTTGCATCCATGAATGGCACTTGTGAGAGAAATCTGAGATCTGAAAAAGCATACACAGCGGCCTCTGGTGGATTTGCAAAAAAAAAAAAAAAACTGCAAAAAAATTTAGCTCCTGGGACCCTCTCTAGAAATGTATATATCGGTGCGATTTCAGAATGAGCCTGGGTTGGTTATTTACTTGTTTGTTTTATTTTTTGCCTTTTAATTTTGTCTTACCAGCTTTCTGAACTGTTCGTCACCCCCCGACCATGTTATCACAGTCAACTCTGCTCTGCGTCTCAAATTCTCCAATGTATGCGAAAAGCCACAGGACAAACTAGTAAAAGCAGAAAAAACATCGAAATGAACATAGGCGGTCAGCTGGTAAGCACAAAAAAGAAACTGCAACTGTTTTAAAGACGAAATGCAGCCATACATACTTCTGGCTACATAATTCGCAACCTCCCGAAATGTATATAGGGCTACGTTTTCAGAACGAGCCAATGTTACAACCAAGGCTGGTTTTGTAACATAAAAAATAAGATTTTCAAAAGTCAAGTTGCTGTCTAATAGAACTCCCAGGTCTGCAGCTGTAAAGGATAAAGTACCAGTACATCAGTCTAAGCCCACGTTGCTTTCTAAAAGATTCTGTATGCAGGTTTTCTCTTCCAATCTGTTGTCTTCCAAAAAAAAAAAAAAAAAACTTTTCTAATAATATTGCCAAGGGGCAGAATCTTTTTAAAAAACAAGTGAGGGTCTAAGACAGATCCTTGCAACACTTCATAATTTACTGCCTTTAACTAATCCCCCACTTTAAAAAAATAAATAGATAAACACAACCATACTACTTAGAGTGATGTTTAGATGAATATCTGAATAAGTTATGTTATGTAAGTTATATTACTGAGAATAAATTTATCAAACCAATATACATGTTTGCACAAGCTCTGAAATCCTGAACACCAATTAATTTGTGTTTACTTATAGAGCGCTTTATATGATGTTTTCTTTAATAAAAGCAGCTTCACAGTGTATTAAACACACATAGATACATACATGGTTTACAATTGTAGGCCTTTGTATTTTTCTGAAGACAATGGTAGATGAAAAGATTTCTCTCGCCACCCTGGTCAGTTAACTGCAAATGAAAATAATCAATAAGTTAATTTTTACTAAATTAAGTAACAGCGGGGTAGAGAACAGCGTCTCATTTTCTTAAGTATTGATTGTAATTGGTTGATCCCTACAGGTCTGAAGCATTCTGCGCTGCCGGGGGTTCATCACTGCACAGCGATATCAAACATTTTTCATGAGTGAATTAAAACAAACATGATAATAGCATCAGCTTGCCTACTGGTAAGGGCGTATTATGGTTTCTGATATAGTTTCTTCCTTGCCAGAAAAAAAAAAATTACAGAAATAATAATCTTGCTCCTCCACTTAACCCCAGCATGCTCTAGGGGGACTGTCTCTGCAATTAGCACACTCTAAATCAGTTTGAATGAAAGCCATTTTCTAGATAATAAATAATTAAGCAAAGCAACAGGGATGCTTGCAACCACTGCAAATTCGTCACTCTTTTTTTTTTTTTTTTTTAAAGAAATCACATTGCATAAACATGTTTGAACTGGAGTCACATTGGTGCTATTAGTTATTTTTTATGTTTATAATTCATTGTATTATAATAACATATGAGCATAATAGCAATTTTTTTTTTAATTAATTGCAGTTCTTACTAGACGTTTGGCTAGAGAGAAAAATGGTTGTGTATATCTGAGCCTGGTTTCTCTTGTGTTTTTTTCTCTCACTTTAGTCAATTGGTGACTTTTTGTTCCTCGCTACTGTCGCCAATGGCTTGCTGGGTTTGGGACTTGTGGAGCATCCTAACTTGTGTCACTTTATTTACTGTGTCGAACAAAATGGAAATGAGCTGCTACATCCAACACAGGCTCACTGTGGATACGTACCCCTGTATACAATTTTGGAGCATGCGAATTATGTAGCCAAAGATACAGTACATCTGGCTGTATTTCGTCTTTAAGTGTTACAGGGTGGTATGACACTGTAGATAGCTTCTGTTCATTTTAGTGCTACCAGCTGACCAATTACCTCCATGTGAATGGCTTTTCGGGTGTTACCAGTTTTCCCAGTAGGTTGCTGTGTACGTCAGCGGACTTAGGACATGGAGCAGAGTAGACCGCAACGACGGGGTTCAAATCAGTCCAAGAAAGTTTCCAGAAACCAGGTAAGACAAAAACAAAAATTAAATAAATGAACAACAAACTGAAAATGTGGCCACGACAGCTTTTCTTTTTCTAGATTGCTTTTGAAAACACTATCGGTTGGGCTTAGGGAAGGGTGTATGAGTCAGTCAGTCAACAGCAAGCTGGCCTGGTTGGCTGAAGTGTATATTGCGCCTTCTGTGGGATTTACGTGAGAAGTGGATGCACAAGAGGAATTTGAGATCATCAATAAGCATATATAGTGGCCTCTGGTGAATTTGTAAAAGCAAAATCTGCAAGCAGATGTACCTCAGGTCATGTATTTTACTGTCCCAAGACCTGGTTATGTATTCGCAATGAGCCAGCGTTGGCTACATCCGTGTTATATAATTTGCCTGGCAGTATAGCAGATCACGGACAAAGCTTTAATTGTTCTGGAATATTGCTCTTGGGCTAATTTGCTATGCTTAGTAAATAAGGGCCTTGATCTTTTTGTCATAAAAACTTAACATGACTTAAAAATTCTAATATACAGTAGCTCAGCAATCCACATGCTTGCTTTATATTGAGGTAAATACAACCTTTTCCTTAGAGCTTATAAGATGAGGAATCCTGCAAAGCTCTATTTTCAGGACCCTGCTTTTTCCTCTGTGTATGCTTTATCACAACTCTGTCTTTCAGAAGTATAATGTTGATTATCATTGTTACAGTAATGACACAACTTTACCTTCCTCACAAAAGTAATCTCATCTCTAGCCTTGAGAAAGTTTATGGATGAACATTTCCTCAAGCTTAATGAGAATAAAAATTACGCTATTGTGTTTGGTTCTTTGTTGTGTATCTGTAATTTGATTTATTTCAACACTACAATTACTGTCAAATTGAGGTCTGGAGACTCCTGATGAGTGGTTAAAACAACATTTCACATTGCAAAACATTTGGTTTACAATTTAAGAACTGTCACTAAAATCCTTGATGAATGATACAGAGTAAAATTCACTGTGAGTACTGTACATTTCGGCTAGACTGTTTTTGGAGTCCATGCTAGGCAAATTCACGTTTGTAGCTAAGAGTGAGAAAGAAGCAGTTCTGTTGTCTGGAGTATTACTGCCTTTATTCGGTCTACCAGCTTGAGTGCCATCCAATTAAATTCAGAGAAATAGTTCAGCAGTCCAAATCAGAGGCTTACCAGCCCACTACTTTAACATACCAACAACAAAAAGATGAAAGTGTTATTTAAAAAAGTAAACAAATACAAAAAAATGCTGGTTCCCTAACAGTTGTATGAAAAAGGGTCTCCTTTTTAAGGTTTGAGAAACCTGACTTAGCTCTCCTCGTGTCTTCTGGGAAGATTCAAAGGCACACAGGCATTTCAAAGGTACGCTGTCAGATACACTGGATCAAAGACCAGGGTGACAAATGAGAAGATTCACTGTGATCCACAAATAAGATCAAACCAATTATAGAGGTGAGTGATCTGTGCTATTTTAATCACAATATTCACCTCATTCAAAATATCAAACATTTAATGAATACTATAGTACGACTGCAATTGCTTTCCACACATTGTATTTGAAGAAGCACAACCATTTTCTATATAAACATCCTGATTAATTTTCATTTTTAAAGAGATCTCTATATTTACAAAGCTCATTGTCTCCTTCAAAAGGTAGGAGGGTACGGTGTTAAATAGACGATGTAAAACAGACAGACAGACTAGATGGATGGATGGATGGATGGATGGATGGATGGATGGATGGATGGATGGGTGGGTGGGTGGGTGGGTGGATGGATGGATGGATGGATGGATGGATGGATGGATGGATGGATGGATGGATGGATGGATGGATGGATGGATGGATGGATGGATGGATGGATGGATGGATAGATAGATAGATAGATAGATAGATAGATAGATAGATAGATAGATAGATAGATAGATAGATGATAGATAGATAGATAGATAGATAGATAGATAGATAGATAGATAGATAGATAGATAGATAGATAGATAGATAGATAGATAGATAGATAGATAGATAGATAGATAGATAGATACTGTAGATAGATAGATAGATAGATAGATAGATAGATAGATAGATAGATAGATAGATAGATAGATAGATAGATAGATAGATAGATAGATAGATAGATAGATAGATAGATAGATAGATAGATAGATAGATAGATAGATAGATAGATAGATTGATTGATTAAAACGGTTTGAAGATAGATAATTCTGACAAATACACAAAAACTCCATTTACTTGGCTACATCTGTTAAGAACATTATGTCCCTGTGCACATATGGTCAAATTGTCCAGCAAGTGTTCTGTATTGTTCTGTTCTGCATTATGTTCTGTTCAACTATGTTGAGGCAGTAAACCCTCGTGTTGTGAAGATCCAAGTCTTTTCTCAAGCCCCTCCAGGTAATAAACATCTGATTGGCAGTGTGTTATGAATTCATTACAGTGTCGACGGGCTGTGGCTGAGGGTGGGCAGGAAGGGTAATGTCATCTGCTAACATAAGCCTTGGTTTAATCTCTTCCTAGTCAATCTGGAAATCCAATCAACCTTGCTTTTCACCCAATAAATCTGTAAAGCGCATGTCAAACAAATGCTGGAGACTTTCCCTCTTCTCCCCTGAATATTTTTTTTTCTCATCCTTAAAGTCTAATCGTATCTTCAAAATGGCACTTGGCATTCAATGGGCTAATGGGGATCAGGATGTCAGGAGTAGCTAGTGTCTCCCTTCTGATCACATGTGTTAGAACACAAATTCAAAAGAACTCAAATGCTTGAAACAAAGACATTTCCGAAGCAAAGACAAACACAAATGCAAATTGTTGCTATAGGTCTATGGAGATCAAGCAAACATCTAAAATTTCTATATTTAAATAGAGTCAACTGTATGAAAAGTGTTGTACTCATGTAATTAAAGATTTAATTAAAGTAAATATATAATAAACATAATAAAAAAATTAAAAGAAAAATCAAGGATGCATTAATGTAACTACACATTCTGAATGGTCAAATAATGTTAAATATCTGACCCCTGCAATGAATGTCATGCGTCAGTGGGTTAATGGTGGTCAGACTCCAGCGTTCTATGAGCGGTTAAACTAATTCTGCACTGCTACATTCTAACACTCCAGCTGTTAATCCAATTGAATCTTCTATCTGAAAGCAACGAGCTGCCAGTGGAATGATGTGTGGAGATAGACCCTACATCTCCCCTCCTCCCGCGACCCCCCTCCGCTCCTCTCCTTGAGTTCATCTCCTGAGGTAAATAATGAAGAAAAGAGATGCATTAGGTGGTGATCAATTATCCATGTCACTAGATGCAAGGGGAAAGATTTTAATCAAGACATGTTTTTAAGGATGCCTTCCAATCGTTGTAGTGACAGCCATATGTTGATTGATGACGAAAGCTGAAATTAATTAGTGCAAGGGTCCTTAACGTATCTCAGGTCAAGGACCTCTTGTGGTGCCAAGCAGAGACCCCTGTTGTATAAAGCTGTGCTGTATAGGAAAGGAATGTGCCGCATGCATATTAAACTCCAGATCAAATGGATTAGCATATTTTATGATAATACTTACACTGCAGATTTATTCATAATAAAAGATGGTTCTTTTAAAATACAAGTGTCTTATACTCATTGATGAAACATGCAGTTAACAAGTGTTGGAAAAATGAATGAATGAGAATCCAGTTCAGGAGACTCCAGGGCAATTTCTTTATTAAGACATGTTGGTTGTTCTACAGTCAAACACGTCTTGAAGTAGTCCATGAGTCTGCAATAGCCTACTGGAGTCTCTTATTGTGACAAGAGTATTCTGTAACAACTCTCTCACAAGTCTGAATTAAGACAAAGATGTCCTGTCGATCATATGTTTTTAGGAGGAGGAGAGTGACTAGGTAGAGATAGCTGAACAAAGCAAATATCAATTAAATTAATTAAATAAATTAAGTATTGGATTCATCAAGATTAACATTTCCCACATTTCCCAGCCCTGATCTCATCAGCATAACAGTGTCCATTCAGATGTATAGGTGTTACTTCATTTGAGACTTTAAAATTACCAAATGGCCCTATAGGTCAGCCACTGATCACACAGGTTTGGCAACAAAAAGAGTTTCTTTTAAGCCTTGAGACCCTGCCTTTAGCATGTGCATCACTTTAGCTCAGCCCGTGCTAAGGAAGGCAATAGGTTTTAATGTTTCCATCTAAAAATGTGAATTAACTTTATGCGCAAAACTGGATGATCGCATAAAAGACATGCAAATAAAGCAGTGTTTCCATCTAATGAGTCAAAGCGGGGAAAAAAATCATCACTTCAGAAAAACAGAATTTGCTGCAATAAGAGAAGCTGCGTGAATCTTTTTCTCATTTAATAAATGACATGCGCCTCAGAAGGCAATCCTGACACAGTGAATGCGCGGTGGCGTTTGAAGGCGTGAGATGCGAAGCACAGACCCTCTTGATTCTGGAGGTTATTAATAATATAATAACACTAATACTAAAATGGTTAAAACGTTTTAGAATGACCAAAACAACAGTTCAGATGTTTTACAATGTGCTTAGCATGCTGGTTTTGTTCATTCGCACACATTTTTATCATCACATGATCTCTCATAGCAAAATCACATAACCTTTTTTAATGCACATACTGGAATTTGTTCGGTAAAAGTGTTTCATCGCAGTTCATGAGCATCTTTTCTTTTCAAATAAAAAAGTTTATCCTACTCAGTTATGCCTATATGTTTTTATGCGCATTTTAAAAATGTATGCGTTTCCATCCAACAGTTTTTATGCGCATATCCAAAATGCGCATAATAATAGATTGATGGAAAAGTAGTTACTGTCTCTCACACCTGGGCTGCTATAGTTTTAAGTAAAATAATATAATTAAAAACCGAAGAATATAAATTGTCAGTTATATAAATATCCCAGTTAAAATGAAACTAGATTATATACACAAGTAACATATCCCCCATCTAGCCGCAAGAGACACATTAGCATCTAATGCTAGATGTTGTGGTCTATTGTGTCCTTCTTGAACCAGCATCTCTTTCCAGAAATATTGATTCAAATGTCATTTGGAGTGAAATGATTAGAACAGGGGGAATTAATTGGTGCCATGACCCATATGGCAGTGACGTCTTGTTAGGTAAGTGTAAAAGAGGCCAGCTTGTAAAACCCACGCGTGCAAATCTCACTTCTGTGACTTCAAGAGCAACACTAGTAATAGATGCTAGAAGTTGCATTCTTTATCATGCTTCTTTGAGTACCCACCATCTATTCCAGTGGTTTGAATCCTGTTCAGAGACTGCAAGTAGAACCAGATGGTTTATGTTGGTGCCGTGACCCGGATATGACTGAAGTTTATAGGGGCTAGTGTAACAGAAGCCAGCTAGAAGGAGTTGACACTTCAGCATTTAAGACTACATTAAACACCAGTGATTACACTGAGCTGAGGCAGAGTTGCAAAAAGGTAACCAATCAGATAGCAGAAAAGATGGGATTGGTTGCTGGCAAGGACAGCAAAACAGCCAATCGGAGACAGGAAGAGGCAGAGAAGGCACGGTAGTGGACTGTATGAAAGACAGAAACGCACGATGAGGCACAAAAATAATCAATAAAACAACCATATACTGGCACGTAACAGATCCAAGACATTACAGTCTTTAGCGAATTTGTCTGTGTACTTGCCTGTACATCTGTTTCCAATCCTATTTGGAGTGGAGCAAGTAAACTAAAGTGGTTAGATGTTAGATGCTGTAATCCTGAGAATCTTTGCTTTTGTGTCCGCCTTCTATACCAGAAATGCTAAATCATGTCCGGAGTGGGGAAAGTGGACTAAGAGGGTTTACATAAACACACAGCAAATACGATAATGATGTGAAGTCAGTTTTTTTAAAAATCCCAAAGAGTTTCTTCAAAAGCAAAGGCACTTGTGTTGGTTTAGATTTAAGTGTCACATAATTGGGCCCACTTGTCTAGCCATAATAGACCCTATCATAATCAGTTTTCCTCTATTCACGGAACTACTTGATGGCTTTAGCACTCCCATCGTGATTACATCTTTCATCTTTTTTGTGAGATGACTCAGATTTAACATCTCAGAAAGAGAGTGGGTGTAGTCTGCATCTATTTCCACCAACCTATTAATGTTAATGATGAGAGCAAAGGCTTGTCATCGAGTCATTGGGAGATGTGGGTTGACCTACACCGATAGTGCGCCTCATTTGTCAAGCAGGCAGGGAAGATAGAATTATAAACCTAATAGAAACAGTTTGAATTTGAGGACCTCTACAAACACTTGTGCGCTCGAGGCAGAATAAACTGAACACCTGCCGAGACGTAGGTGGAAGATAAATCTCCTAACTCCATAGGTGAGCCTCACCTCACAACCTATTTCTAATTATGCAGACCCCCTCAGTGCACCAAGTCCTCCGAAATTTACCCGTGATTACAGATGACACTCAAAGCTTGTGGTAACAAAGGGTTTTCAGGCTCAATTACAGTGACAGTTGACTATTTTTTTAGGTGAGAATTCTGTCTCGTCTTGCTGCCATAAACTAAACCTTGTTTAAATGAAAGAGACTTTTCGTAATGAGTGGGAGCCCCATCGCCTACTAATGTCTCTAGTCCAGTCTTTAGCATCCACACACACACACACACACACTCTGATATCAATCTGAGCCTGAGCCTTCTGAGACATCCTCTCAGTTTTTTTTTTTTTCTTTAACTCATCAGACAGATCTAATGCCAGTGCACTTAAAGGGGATGCACACAATGGATAGACATGGGGCTCAGTCGCACCTCAGAGCCCCGCTGAGATGATGGGAGGTAGGCATCAAAGAGCAGAAGGCCTGGTTGTGCTTTTTCTTTCTCTGCCCTCCCGTGGTGAGAAAATGCTTCCTTTACTGGGAGCGAAGCAGATGAGGGAGGGTGCAACAGAGGCCGATGCCTATGAGCTGGCAGGAATGAAAAGTGCCACATCGTAGAAGATGTTGGCTGGCATGCGTGATAGCTTCTTTCGTTTTGACTCCCGGTTGAAACAAGGGGAAATATGAGCACTGATTTATTTTGGTGCTAATTGAATGGTCAGTCTTGGAGTACAGGGGATTGAATTGAGGAACATTCATGACCTTCAACACTATAGTCTGTTACATTTTTGGTCTATTTGTTTTGTTTTTTCCATTTATCCCTTTTGCAATTGAATAGGGTTCATACCTACAGCGCAGTGTTAAATATGCAGTATGTAAGATTGACAACCAGTGGGGCAAATTCAAAACACTTTTTACCAGGCCACTCCTCCGATGACTCCATGCTAATGCAGGTTGCCACATTGACGATACCAACAGGAGTGAATGTGCCTGACTATTGAGTCTGACTTGCAAAACAAAAACAGGAGTTTTTGTCCTAACCCTCACCTGAAATTTCTATTTTAGAAATTGTTTCTATTTCTCATGGCTGAACAACAGCACAACCTGCTATGTCAATGATCCCCTCAGGTACTGATTATGTGCTTTATTCAATGATAAATGCTACTAATATGAGTTTGAATACCATTTTACATTACTTTTATTTCCATCTGTTTACCTCTTGAAAATAAAACAAATGTTTGAAAATGTGACTCAAATATAAGACTCAAATATCAATCCCGCAGCATACTTTTAATAAAGTTAAATATGTTTAAAATCTATTGACTAAATTCTAAACCATATTCTTTCATTGAAGAGTGCAGTTTTCTTTGCTTCTGAATCGCTGTATTTGAATGTTTCTGTTGTGTTAAGTCTGGTGAGGACAGACAAATTGCCAAAACCACCAATATTTTGCCGTGTCAAGTGTTGTTAGGACATGGTGTTACAATAAAACCTAAGGTAATGTTTCAGTTTATAAAATTTATATTATTTGCTAATTAAAAACCACCTCATGTGGATGTTTATAACTGCATCTCATTTGGGATGCTACTGTCCCCTGAGGTCACATTACATTGATGCAGCCTTCAAGACTGAAATGAAAAATGTTGTTTTCCACCAAGGCAGTGGGTGGGTTATAGAGACCAAAACAAAGACAGAGAATAACTGACATTGTTTTCCAGATAAACAGGTATGTTCACTTAACATGTTACCTGAATATCTGAAAACACAGTATGTCATTTTTATGCTTTAGAGGAGTCAAAAACGTCATACAAAAAAAATTATAACTAAGTGTATCTTTATTCAGATATAACCAAAATATGGGTGTGGCTTAAAATAAAAGTGTGAAGTAAATTAAAATATTCTAAAATGCTTTGCAATGCTCCATATGTTCATTAAAGGTCCAGTATGAGATCTGGCCAAATGCTAACTTAGCCTGGTAGAATTAAAAACGTATATCCCTCCCTATTGCAAATTATTATCTAAAACCAAGCCTCCCGAAGTCCCGAATGAGAACCCAAATGAGCAAAGGCAACATTATCTCATGAGCCATTCACCAGTGATAAATCTGAATGGTGTCGGTGCAATATATGTGGTGCAGTAGCACGTCAGGGCATCCCGTATTCAAACACCGGCTCAAGGACATTTTCCTACCCTACCCCCCTATCTCTCTCCAACTTTGTTTCCTGTCTAAATAATGTCCTATCTAATAAAGGCAAAAAGGCCTTAAAAAAAAATTAACACTACTTAAATTCCAAACCCTTTGAAAACGGAATTATACATATATAGCACATTCTTGTTTGTTCAGCAATGTTTCAACTACTTTCAGGAATGTCAGGTTGGTCTTGTTTTTCTGCCATCTTCACTCTCAGAGTCAACGTGCAACTGACATATCGATCTGCATGAACAGGGTGCGCAGATATACAAATCTACATTTGTTGACAGACATTTTTGGCTAGCAAACATGATTTTTTCGTATTATTTTTTTATAGAACAAATATGTTTTAGTTCTATGCCTTACCCAGAATATAAAAATACATAAAAATACACTTAGATCATTTACTTTATTCAAAATGTGAAGACTTTCAACCAGCACAACAAAAACTGTTTCTGAAGACAATCACCTACTGCACCTATTCATTATTATACTATTGTTCAGTTTTGTTTTGTCAGGTCTTGATTCCACTATTAGGTCCCAATTCCGATTTGTTGCCCATATCTAATGTTTTTTGCCTGTCCGTTTACACATTCTTTTAATTGTGAACCATATCCGATTCATGTGTTTACACCTGCTTTACAATTTAAGACGTCGCACATGCGTAAAGGCAGGTTCTAGCATCTGCGCCACACTAGCCACAATGGAAGAAATTGTTCTGCTTTTAGCTCTGTGAAATAAGGGAAGTTCGCCCAACTTTAAAATGATTTTGAGGGCGATGCGGAGTAGGGAAAGGGCTGTCATCGCAGCTTGCGCCTATGGTTTATATAAGGTGTTCTTCACCATTCAGAGGAATTTGTGGGTATGAGAGAGATCTCAGATCTGCTGGAAGCAAATTGTGACAACTGACCACTTTCCTCCATGTTTCCTCTGTTGTTGTTATTTACCACATCAGCGTCTCCACACATGCTCTTCCTTCTACGTCGTTAAACGTTGGAGAAGTACCAAATTGTGCCAAGTTTACATGATAGTCGCATTGTCACATATCAGATTTATTCATTCATTTTTGTTTCAGCTTAGTCCCTTAATTAATCTGGGGTCGCCACAGCGGAATTAACCATCATATTCGATTTATATCTGATTTATTTCCACATATAAAGAAGGCCTAAAAACCGATCTCTGAGTATCCGAATGCAAACATTTTTTTAATGTTTACACAGTCATAGAACAAATCCCATCTGTCACATAGGAGAAAAAAAATCTGAATATGGGTCACATTAAAATCACAGTGTAAACAGGGCCTAAGTGTGTGTGTTTGTATTTAATTTTCTTGTCAATGACCAAAGACATTGGCTTTAGGTACATCCCTATAATAACCACAGATAAGTGCACTTCCTGCTTTTTGAAGAACTAGTCTTACTCATTTGCTGTGCATGCATGTCCTTGACAGTATGCATAAAATATGAAGTCATTAAGAGCTGGTAATGAATATGCTGAGTTAGGACTGAGCAAAGCAAAAGGGTTTAGAATAATATCCAGCAAAAGAACATGAAGTGGTCAAATCATTTGTGGATAATATCACTACAAGAAAAACCTCTCAGCATAGGTACTTCTTCCAGAATGTGCTCTCCAGAGCTTCTCAAGACTTCACTAAGCATGAGCATGTATTTAAATTACCCCAGCAGCACTTTATGCAGTACAACCAGAAGTTTTGAAGAGTCAGAAATGGAACTTTCATCACAAAACTACCTATAAATGTAAAAGCAGAGTTGGAAGTCTTTAAAATCCTAGTTGAATTCCTAAAACAGAATTTGAATTGAGCAATTCAATTTTGGATGTAAGGGAGTACAAGCTGAAATGCTGAGAAATTCACTTTGTAACTACACAAATGTTAAATGCTGGTTTGAAAAGCACAGTGTGAAAGCTTTTAAAGAGGTCTGAACATAGCCTTGAATTTTCAAGGTTGATATGCCTTGAGTCAGAATGACAAATGGAACGATAGAATAACAGAAAGATAGATAGAACATTAAATAGATAGGAAGAATGGATGGAAGGTCATATGTATGAATGGATGGAAAGAAGGGCAGATGGATGGACAGAATGACTGAAAGAACATTACATGGATGTAGGATGGATAGACAGACAAATGGATGATTGGATGAACGGAAGGATGGATGGAAAGGCAGAACGATGGAATCCACCAGATATGGAGCTTCTGTCCTGGACAGCTTTCTATAGCTGTTGTTGAGGTCTACCTGAAAATACAGGAGGCTATTTTAAGGTTTTCCTGTAACAGGATGAGCTGAATGTGTATGAGTGATGGAGAGTACCCGCCATGGGCATTTTCATCACAGCTACATGCCAGTTTGGCAAAGCCTGCAGGTCTGTATTCTCCTTTACTCTGTTACTCTGCTTAATGGTCCACTGGGTACAGATTTTATCTCTGAAAAACATGCACCTGAAGACAATCTAGGCCTGCGTGTGCCTGCAGCTATGTTAATATACAGCATACACCCACTGGAATAAGTGTCATGGGTCATGGTTCATCGTAGGGGGGCACTGCCAGCTGTCAAGGCTGTGGTGCCTTATGATGAATGGGCCTCATTGACTGCCAGCCTTTAAAATCTGATTGCAGGGGAAAGATAATACTCCTCTATCTTGAATCCCGATCGCTCGCTTTGTCAGGGTCATCTCACCCTTCAGTAAGCAGATGAGGACAACCAAACGCAGCAGGAGCCGCAAGATTGTCGACTTTCGAGCCGTCATTCACTGCCAAAATGGAACGTGATGAGTAAAGAAGCGAAATTAAAATAATCGATCTTCCGCAAACTTTGTTCTCAGTCGGAGCGCAATAGTACATGATCATTCTCATCATTTCAACAAGTCAGTCACGGCAATATCAAGATCGATAATATGCTAAAACGTCAGCTTAACTTGCAAATGCAGTCTGAAAGAGTCTTGGTATTGTAATATAACTTTATCATGATTGAATGTTGCATCTTTTTTTTTCCAGACAAATGAAAGCTTATAAATAAGTGCATGGCCTGTGGGGTAAGAACGGCATAAGAGTGATGTCTCGAATGGGAATAAGATGATCAGTGTGTCCTCCATACGTCAAAATGGAGTGAGGGGACACTCATTGAAAACATCAATCACTTCTCCAGCGTAAGACTTTGATGAATCCTCATGCCCATGATGAACTGACCATGATTTGTACTGTAGTATTCTCAAGTCTAGGGGTCAAATGTACTAAACAGGGCAAATTAGCCCTAACACCACAACCCCATAAAAGCATTCATGGCAGTGGAAAGCTGTGTGTTTCTACTGGCAATGCTCAAATAAAGAACACACACTTGTAAGAGCAGTGCAAATTGATGCAGGGTCGTAAACAAGCAGATGCCATGCTAATTTGAGTGTTTTTTTTCTGATATAATTAATTGTCCTGTAGATGAGCATTAGAGTGATAAACAGAGCAACTGCAGCCGCAACCCATCCTTGGGAAACATCCACACACACATTCTCACACACACACACATACACTACGGACAATTTAGACTACCAAATGCACCTGTACGGCATGTCTTTGGACTGTGGGGGAAACCGGAGCATCCAGAGGAAACTCACGTGAATGCAGGGAGAACATGCAAACTCCACACAGACACGCCAACTGAGCCTAGGCTTGAACCAGCGACCCAGCGACCTTCTTGCTGTGAGGCGACAGCACTACCTACTGCGCCACTGCTTCACCCTTACATTTTCTGATTATTAGTAATCTAGACATTTCAGCCAATTAAAAAAAAAAATATATATATATATATATATATATATATATATATATTAGGGATGTGCGGAGCAGCCGGTATTTGTATTTGTATTTGTATTTGTTGAGGGGGAAAAGTATTTGTATTTGTATTTGTATTCGAGTAAAATTCAAAATGGCGCAGAAATATATATTTTTTCTATTACACTTCTAATTTACGTTATAGTGAAAGTATTGTTTAATTATACCCATTATATAAATTATAGATATGCAATATTGGCTGTTGTTTTTGAACATGTGATAAGAAATGTCATTGAAAAGAAAATACCATAGAAGCCATTATCTCATCCATGGTTAAACCAACAACTAATAAAATACCATTGTGAATATTATGAACCCCACCACCACCATTCTTGTTGAAGGACACTGAATAGACAGAATAAAAACAAATAATACTTCAAAAAACTGTTCTTCTTCTGAAAGAACTTTTTTCCAATGGACAGAATTCCAAAAATAAGCTAAATAAATCTAAATAAAACCCTGCCTGGGAGATCTGGCAGAACAAAAGTATTCTATATAATACTAAAAGATGCAGCCCTGCTATTATCATCTGCCAGCCACAAAAAAAAAGACACAAAGTTTGTTTGTTAGTTTATTTAGAGATATCTGCAAATATTTTTCAATGGAAGTCAATGGAGGAATATGACTAGTCAGTCATAATATATTTGCAGATATTTCCAATCTGAATTATAATTATGACAAGTCAAAATATAATTAGAGATATCTCTAAATATATTTATGGATAGTCTCAACAAGGTTTAAATGCTAAAACGGCTTGCCATACGCACAGCAGCACAGTGGAGATTTCTCTAGTTATATCGTTTCAGTCGTTTGTTATGCAGTGACATGCAGTCAAATATTTCGCCAAACAGTCCTTAGGGATGCGGTGACACGCAGTCAGATATTTTACCGGACAGATCCGCCACTTTTGGCGCGCATAAACAATCATTAAGCTCTCGTGCTGCAGGAATGAGGAGGTCTGCTGAAGGCGCGCAGCTGACGTGCAGTGAGAGGTTTGCGTCTTTAATAAACTACGGCAGTTTGCGATCACTGAACAGTGAGAATGATTAATAAATCCATATGAAACAGCCCCTTAACAGTCACGTCTCGCTTTCAGTTTCGGGCTTTGGCGCGTTTTGCACTGAGCGTGTCTTTCTCTCTCTCTCTCTCTCTCTCTCTCTTTCTCTCTCTCTCTCTTTCTCACTCACTCACTCACTCACGCGGGCATGCACTGTGGTCTCATGAGGAAACGCTGCTTTTTGATATAGTGTTTTTCTTGCTCCCGAATACAAATAATTTTTCAAGAATTTGTTCGAATCAAGTATTCGTAAAAACACGCTATTCGTGCCTTTCCGAATACCGTATTCGGGTTCGGCTCCACCCTTAATATATATATATATATATATATATATATATATATATATATATATATATATATATATATATATATATATTATTTTTGTTAAAATGGCTGAAATGTCTAGATTACTATAAATGTTTTCAAGAGTTCACACTTAGCTAATAATTGATAATAAGCTTGTTTGACGTGCTGTCCCGGGAGAGAGCCCTGAGCTTATAAGATCCTCGAGCCCTGCGCTCGCTCCCGTTGCAGGGCGAGAGGGGAGTTTGAGCTTAGGTAGATCTCGGTGACTCCCCCTCCTGCTTATTGTAGCTAAGTGTCAGATATGGATGGTGAGAAGTTGTACTCGGAGCTTGGCTAAAAATTTTGGATTAATTGTTTAGGGTGTTTGTTTTTGAACTGTGGGAGGAAACCGGAGGACCCAGGGAAAACCCACACGAGCACGGGGAGAAAGAGCAAAACTCCGTACAGAAATGCCGTCTGATTTGAAAGAGTTATATTAGATTAGAGCTACGATTAGAGCTGGCTCTGACCTCCATTTATACCTTTCCAATGTTTTTAGCAAAAATGTGTGTGGATCAACATCTGTTGGTGCTATAGAGATTGAGACTCCACACTAGACTTTTTGCATTTAAGTCATCCATAGTCCCAAATACTTTAGACTGCTGCAACCTTTATAAATCACATTACATAAATTAGAAGTAAAACTCTTATAAATGCAAATACAATAAGCTCAGCTGCAAGAATAACTGGGTCCATAGCTTTTCATCACAAATTTTTCACTGCATGTAAATTTTTTTAAAGACCTACAGTGTTTGTGCTTTCTGCAATAGCATCCAGTGTCAGTGACCTTCTGACCTTTGCCATGTTCTCCACGAAGTAGATCAATGTCATCCTCATCCTTCCCATCAACCTGCAGAAAGGACTCTGTCACCCCTACGCATCTGGTTTGACCCTGAAAACTGCCCTGAGATATTTCCTTGTCACAATATCCCTGGAGTCATCCAAGGTTTCACCTTCCACTTGACATCTCCTTACACCAGCAAAAGATAGAAAGCCAAGCCAATCTGACCATCAGCACTAACGTACTTTAAGCTGGCACACTCTGAGCACAAGAACCTTGAATATTCACTAACACCCAAATGTAACCTACTAATTAAAATTACACTCCATTACCAGCAAAACAACAATCATTAATCAGAACTGAAAGTCCTGCAAGCGACTCCATACAGCCGTGGCAGCTGCTGCTTTTCAAGAACAGAGAGTAGTGATGCAAATTCTTATGTTTTGTCTTCTTTCACTTTTTCCCAAATAAACTGTACAACTGCTCAAAGAAAATGATTGATCTGTCCTTTTTTCATTATTTATAAAATAAAAAGGTAGAAGATTAGAAAAGTTTCTGAAAATTATTATTATACTCTGTTAATTATTATAAGTGTGTGACGCAGTGGAGCAATGGGTAGCACGGTCGCCTCACAGCAAGGAGGTCGCTGATTCAAGACTCAGCTGGGTCAGTTGGCATTTCTGTGTGGAGTTTGCATGTTCTCCCCGTGTTTGCGTGTGATACCTCTGGGTACTCTAGTTTCCCCCACAAGTCCAAAGACATGTGTTACAGGTCAACTGGGTATGCTAAAACAATAGTGTATGGGTTTGTGTGTAAATGAGTGTGTATGGATGTTTCCCAGTGATGGGTTGGGCTGGAAGGGCATCTGCTGCGTAAAACATATGCTGGATAAGTTGGTGGTTCATTCTGCTGTGGCTCCAAGTTGTTCTGAATAGGAGTTAGACCTGGATTTGACATACAACATCACTGCAGTTTTGTAATACTCAAGGCCTGTCTCTTTTGAAGGTCTTGGTCATTTCTTAGCGAATTTCTACATTTAAGTTTGCAAAGCTACTCACACAATGGGAATAAAAAACACACAAAACATATATAGATAAATAATAAAATTATAAAATTTATATTATAAAGTTATATATTAAAATAGATAAATTATCATTGATTTTAAAAAGTATATAAAAATAATGTTGTATGTTAAAATATTTGAAATAAAAAAAAAAAATGGAAAATTAATTAACTAATCTTTTATATAAATATATTTTATATAAATATAAATTTTAAAATTATTTTAAAAATAAAAAGTGTAATTGTTTTTAATATTAAAATGTACATTAGTTTATTTGGACATATGCATTTTAATGTCAACCACAAAAAATACAACCGTTTTCTAATCCCATACACATCTATTTCAATGCCCTACCTATATATCAGATATAAATATTGGATGGGAAGTTGCATCTAAGGCTTCATTGAAATCATTGTAAAATATATATAAAAATAACAAATCATGTTCTTATCAATGCATATTAGTAATCCAAAGCTTAATTATGATCTATATTTAAGCCATTGATTCTGCATATACAGTAATAAACAAAAAATAAAATAAACTGAAAAAAATGTAAAATCTCAAACAAAACTTCACATTTTAATGTTTGGCGTAATGGAAAATTTCTCATTTTGACAGATGTATTTGTGGCTATTGGCAAAAATATACCCAAGTAGCATACCACTGGCTATGTGCTCTAGGATCACATATAAAACAAATAATGATAATTATCTGTTAAATAGCTGCCAATAGCTGGCAGCTAGCTCTCTGCAACTCTCACGTGGTCGCCTACTGAAGCTAAGCACGACTGTAGCTGGTCAGTATCTGGATGGGAGATCACATGGGAAAACTAGGTTGCTGCTGAAAGTGGTATAAGTCAGGCCAGCAGGGGGTGTTCAACTTGCAGTGAATGGGACTCTATACTGCTTAGTGAGTGCCATCTTTCGGATGAGACGTTAAAACGAGGTCCCGACTATGTGGTTGTTAAAAATCCGGGATGTCCTTCAAAAAAAGAGTAGGGGCTGCCCATTCCTATATCATAATTGGCTTCATCACTCTGTCCCCTCTCCATCATCATCATCCAGGTGGATGCTGCACACTGGGGTTGGATGAGGAGATCCCCCCAATGTGTGCTTTGAGTGAAAAAAGCGCTATACTAATGTAAGGAAATATTATTATTATTATTATTATTATCATTATTATTATTATTATTATTATTGCAAGAGAAGCTTACCCTACAATTTCATTGAAACAAAAAATAATAATAACCATAATGCTAATTAACAGAGTATTTGAACTTCGCATGCAGTCTTAAAGGAATTGCCAATGCTACTAAGCTTAATCATTATTGCTAATAAATGCACTGTAACAAGATCATGTGTAATCACAAACCCTTCTACTGCATTTATTTTAATACACACTCTATTAAAAACCCATTAATGAACAGAAGCATTATAATTAGCAGTTGCATTCACGCCGTACCTTGGCAGGAACATTCACACTCCCACCATTCATTCTCTTAGCGGTAGTAGAGTGTCCAATGCCTGTTTTTACTATTCAAACCACAGATCTCGATTCCCTCGGGGAAAGTGAACAGAACATGGGGATGACTTGTGTGTTGGATTTGCAACAGTGTAACCTAAATTCACAATCCTCACGCGTCAGAGGCACTTTCCTGCATGTCCTTAAGAAAATTACACTGCCTCAAAACCTAAGCCTTATACTCAGATTCATCCATGCTGCATCACATGGACAATAATGGGAAACAACAGCCTGGATTCCACTGAATTGTGCATGAAAAAATAAGAGGAGCAAAAAAAAGCATTTTGGGCTGATCCTTAATGGAGCAAAACTGCCTTTGCTTACAATGATGATACCATCTAGAAATCTTCAAAAGCAAACCTTCATGCTGACTGAATATAAATGTTGTCATTGGTTTGTTCACACAGCTGTAACTGTATGTTTATTTTATGCTTTAATATGATTGTATGGTGCCTTTCATGCAATGACAGCCTAAGACCTGTGTGAAGCATTCACTGACAAGGTTACATTGTGATCTCTCTGAAAGATAACAGAAGACAAAATGCCTTAGTCTGCGGTTAAAAGGGGGAATTCATTTATAAACGTAACAAACAAACCTATAAATAAATACTTTAACATAAAAAAAAATAAAACTATAACAATATTAAATAATTAATGAAACAGCATTAGGAAACAATATTTCAGCAAAAATATAAATAAATGATTAAATAAATAAATAAATAAGCTCTATTTAGCTAGATAAAAAAACAAAATAAATTATGGTTTTTAAAAAAATTATTTAATAGAAAAACAAATACAAATATTGAAAAAACAAATGAAATAAATAAATAACAAATTAGCCTATTTAGTCAGATAAAAACTTAAATAAATTTAAGGATTTAAAATTGTTTATTTAATAGAAAAAACTTAAACAGTAAAAATATGTATTAAAAAACAAATGAAATAAATTAATTAATCAATAATAAGCTATATTGAGTCAGATAAAAACAAAAATAAATTCAAGTATTTAAAAAATGTTTATTTAACAGAAAAAATATATAAACAAATGAAATAAACAAAGAAACAAAAAAAACAAATAAATAAACTTCATATATATATATATATATATATATATATATATATATATATATATATATATATATATATATATATATATATATATATATATATATATATTACACTGCAAAAGTACATTGTATTTAGAAGTGTAAATATTTAATAGCAAAAAGTAATTATGTATAAGTCAGTAAATAATTTAGTAAATATATACATCAATGGACTGATTCTGATGGACTGATTGAGTCATTGATTCATTGATTAAACAGCTTAACAGGTCTGAAAAATGCTGTTTTTGGCAAGAATAATATTTGTATATTATGGTATAAAAGCCTCGAATGAAGAAATAGACAGTAGGCATGATATCTATTTTTTGTGGTACAATATATAGCAACAAAATGTATTGTGATAAGCGATATTATTGTTATTTTAAGACCATTTTGACACTATAATAGCATCATAATGCAAGTACCCTCTTACAAAGACCACATAAGATTGGTTGCACTTTATATTGATGGTCCTTTTGTTGAATTTAAGTTACATTGCATCAACATACAAAATAGTTCTCATTAGATTATAAGTAGACTGTTAGGTTAGGGTAAGTGTTAGTTGACATGTACTTGCTAAGTTTCTTATAGTCAGTTAAATGTCTGTTTAGCAGCAGTATCACAGCAGACAGTCTACTAATACTCAAATGAACCATCAAAATAAAGTGTTACCATAATATTTTTTTCTTAATAATATTTCACTTATTTATAGTAATTTTAACAATTTAATAATTAGGCATTGGAATCAGATTGTGAAAACACAAATCCTAAACAAACAAACAAACAAACAAACAAATAAATAAATGAATAAATAAATAAAATGGATGGATGGATGGATGGATGGATGGATGGATGGATGGATGGATGGATGGATGGATGGATGGATGGATGGATGGATGGACGAATGGACTGGATGGATAGACAGATGGATGGATGGACGAATAAATGAAAGAGTGAATAAACAGCAAATAAACAAACAAACATAGAGAAAGACTCTACTGCAAAAAGGTAAAGGGCTTCTGAAGGGAACTCTGACAGTAGATCGTGACATGCTATGCGAGAAAGTGGCCCAATTAGTTGTTGTCTAAGCTAGAGTAATACGGTTTGTTTGTTGGAATGCTTATTCAAGCTGGCCATCAGATATTTTCCCACTAATGACCGTTTGTACCAGCATCTCCTGGACTTTCTTGACCTCAAAGGTTCTATGAACTTGTTAATGGGGTGTTGCCATTAGCAACAAAAGCGGAAAAAAGGCTCGCTGTAATGAGGATGATCAAATTCTGAAAATGTGTTCTGGAATTATGAGATATCACATAAGCATCTGACCCAGGATTTAATGGCTATGGGGATAGTTTGATCCTCCTCCAGCTTCAACATATTCTTATTTTTTCAAGCAAGAAAATAAGGTTTGGATTAAACCAGTGCTTCACACCATCAATAAACAGAACGCTTTTGATGTACGCCTCATTTATAGGTAGGTTTTTAGAATTACTATGTAGGTTTAATTTTTAACATTAGGTCATTTTAAGCTAATTCATCAGTTTAATTTGACGTTAAAGGTATGTTTTTGTACTGTTATTCAGGGTCCAGGGATGACACAGTGGCTCAGTGGTTAGCACAGGCACCTCACAGCAAAAAAGTTGCTGGTTCAAGACCCTGCTGGTGTGCTAGCACAAACACTTAATTCTGCGTTTGGTGTAAACATACATTATTGTCAATACCAGCTATTTTAGAGGACTTGAATGATTTTGTGACATATTCTAGAAATACTAGAAATCACAGATTTGAAATGACCAACATCTCTTGCAATGGCTAAAATGTTCGCCTTTGGCGCTTATCTGGACAGCCTGCTGATGTTTCAGTGTTTCAGTCACTTTAGATCACCTCTCCATCTTTTGTAAAGATTTGCTGCCAATTTAATATTGGGTTTATCAGACAATTAAAGGAATGTCCCCCAAGTATTACATTAACACCGATATCTGTGAAATTTACAAGTGTTCACTAACTTCAACGAGGGCTTTTTTTCTTCTAATATCTATAATAATATTTTATATTATAATAATAATTACTTTTTCTATATTTGTATCTCATGAAATATGTTTACACAGTGTTCATTTACAGTGCTCAGCATATATAAGTACACCCCTCAAATCTATTGTCTAAATTCACATTTTTATATTTTAAATCTGCAGCTTATCTAACAAAATAACAAAAAAAAAAGACTTTATAAAAAGAAAAAATCAAGAGGCAACTTTTTTTTTTTTTTTTTTGAAATTTTGTAGTTTGTAATTTTTTTGCAATATTTTGCTTGAATTTAATTGTATTATCTTTCAACTTCTAAACATGTTTGGAGACTAAAATATTTATCTAATAAATATATCTGTTTAATAAATCTGTTTAGTTTGAAAGCATCAAAATACATTGCCTACATTCACTGAGAAATGCATACAAATATAAATTTTTAAAATGAGGTGTACTTAATTATGCCGTGCACGTTATTCTTGTTAGGATAACTATAAGTATAGGAAGCAAGCTCTACAGTACACCTCATTTATAGGTAGGTTTTTAGAATTACTATGAAGGTTTAATTTTTACCATTAGGTAATTTCATCAGTTTAATTTGACGTTAAAGGTATGTTTTTGTACTGTTAACCAGGGTCCAGGGATGACACAGTGGCTCAGTGGTTAGCACAGTCACCTCACAGCAAAAAAGTTGCTGGTTCAAGACCCTGCTGGGCCAGTTGGCATTTCTCTGTGTTGTTTGCTTGTTCTCCCCATGTTGGCGTGGGTTTCCTCCGGGTGCTCTGGTTTCCCCACAGTCCAAAGACATGCGCTATAGGTGAATGGGGTAAACTAAATTGGCCGTAGTGTATGCATTTGAGAGTGTATTAGTGTTTCCCAGTACTGGGTTGCAGCTGAAAGGGCATCCGCTGTGTAAAACATGGCAATAAAAATAAAAAAAATTTTCTATATTTGTATCTCATTAAATATGTTTACAGTGTTCATTTACAGTGCTCAGCATATATAAGTACACCCCTCAAATCTATCGTCTAAATTCATATGTTTATATTGTAAATCTGCAGCTTATCTAACAAAATAACAACAAAAAAAACTTTATAAAAAGAAAAAATCAAGAGGCAATTTTTTTTTTTTTTGAAAATTTGTAGTTTGTAATTTTTTTGCAATATTTTGCTTGAATTTAATTGTATTATCTTTCAACTTCTAAACATGTTTGGAGACTAAAATATTTATCTAATAAATATATCTGTTTAATAAATCTGTTTAGTTTGAATGCATCAAAATACATTGCCTATATTGACTGAGAAATGCATACAAATATAAATTTTCAAAATGAGGTGAACTTAATTATGCCGTGCACTGTATTCTTGTTATGTTGTTGTTGTTATGTTAAACTATGAGTATAGGAAATAGTAGAATGTTCTCTAAATTTTGATCTCCAATGTATATGTTAAAGATTAAGGGAATTTAAATTTCTCACTTCCCAAGCTCTTTAAAGCATGCAGTGACACAAATGTTTATCATCTCCTGATCAGCAGGACATTATTGTGCCTAGACAGCTTCAATATATTGCGCTTATGGAGATTAGACAATCCTCATCACATCATTCCACAGGTGTTTCCACGGCAACCATCAAGGCAACCCTCACAGGACTTGCCTTCTAGTGTCAGAAATTGATTAAGACAGCCATCACATCTCCTTTACGCTATAGTGACAGCACAAGGTGAAAATATTCACTCAAAAAAGGTAGAAAATTGGAGAAGAGAAGCAAGGCGATGCTGACAGAACTGGGGCTAGTTGAGGCCCACTGATCTGCCCAGTAAATCGCCTTGGAGGGGTCCTATCTTTTCGCTCGCTCTCTCTTTTCTCGGCCTCCTCCAGGCAGAAAATTGTGTTAATGCTTCACTAACACATGTCAGGCAAACTAAACGGCACCTTGATAAAGACATGAGCGGACAGTAAGGCTGCGAGGAGAAAACAAATGCGGGGACCAAAAACAAAAGCAAGAGCTCTTGACATAGGCCGCCTTTCACAACCCGACACGATGGGGTTGGAATCTGAAGGGTTTGGGTCTCCGGTCTTCAATCACATTAATTAAAATGGAGGATCCTTCACCATGTCAATCTAATCAGCATGTTGAAATCTCTCAAGTACACCGCAAATACATGATGGCAGCGGCTGAATTTAATCGAAGGCTTAGCGATATTTCATGGGTGTTATCTTGTGTTACACGCTTCTTACAACAATGGCTGGAGATGCTAATAAGGGGCATTGCATTTACATGCATTTATCGTTCAATAGGAGCTCTTTTAATTCACTGATAAAACAAGGCTGTTATCAGTGACAGCTGGGGCAGAAAATGGCTTTGATAATAAACTCTTAAAGGGATAGTTTGGGCAAAATGACAAGTTTGCTATATTGTCACATTCTTTCATTTCAGTGTCTTTCTTCTGTTGGAAATTTCTGAATAATAATGTGTCTTTATTTTAAAATAGGTGAATTAGGACTGGGGAAAAAAAAATTACAAAATACAAATAAACCACAAATGAATGTTGAACTGTGTCCAACATAAACCCTTCCCTCCCTTTTGTAAAAAGAGCTTTTACAAATATGTATACAACAGTTCTGTTTAGTTCTCGAATCTGATTGGCTGATAGCCGTATAGAATCTAGATAGATATTCTGCAATATCAGAACTCGTACAGCCTCCTCACCCTTCTCTATTACTCCACCCACACAGAGTGACAGCAGATCAATAGACTCACTACAGGTTGACAAATATAGCAGCTGTTGGACAACATAAAGTACTTTTGAGGCTTTATTAGGCAAGACTATAATTGTTTAGATCGCAACTATGCAGTTTATTTATAAAGATAGAGCCTATTTGAAATATTTATAATTTCACAAATACAGCATGTCGGCATCCATCAGCTAGTCATTGAGCAGAGCGTTGTACACAAGATAGCGACCGAGACCGCATAATAAGTCATTACAGGAGAAAAACTCTTGTAAAACTAAAAAAATAAGGCTGATCAAAACAATACAAATCTGGTAAGTGACATTTAAGTCGATCTTTATCTTTTGTAGGTTGCAGTGCTGTATTTATACCATAGTAATTGTAGTACATTGAGTGTGAGATGGGACTCACATAAGGAATGTATATATTTTGTGTTGAACAATCTTTGTATAATTCTGACTTACTTTTTGCTTTTCAGGGTTAATTATTGTGATCTCCAGATTGCAGGGGAGAAATAGTAGGAAATGCCTCTAGACTAATGGCATTTCAAGCTGTTCAGCCTTATAATCCTAAATTGGAAACAAAATCAACTGTTTTGTCATCACTGCAGATATTATGCTAGAGAATCATTCCAATACTAGCTCTAAAGTGACGTTGGTGAAGTACTGTAGCAATGGTTCCTGCTGTTCTGACGTCAGCAACTGATGTGAATAAATGGCAGAAGAAAGTAGTTCCTCTAAGGTTTTTGAGACTCTTCGTGTGTGAACACTGTTCATTATTGCTCTAAATATTGTCAAATAATCATCATGATAATATTTAATCATATTATGGTGTCATAAAGAATTCTCCCATTCCTTATAAAATTGGATCAGTTGTTTTACAAGATATTTACAAATTATATTATTTTAAAATATGCATTGATTAGCTTACTTTAGTGAATATATAAAGCTTTTTTAATTTGCTAAATTCTTCATTTTAAATAATAATATATTGTAATGTTTTTATTACTGAAATATCTGTACACTTGACAATTAATGTAACATAATTAAACTTTTTTTAAAGAATTTTATTATTACCAATAATCTTACATCTTTTACTTAGTCATCGCTTATTAATTTGCAATATTTGACAAGTTATCTATTTAAAAAGGATTATGAGCTAAAAAATCCTGCTCATTTGCCACATAAAATTAACACATGCCAAAAGATGTAGAACACGGTGTGATTTTAATAATACTTTAATAACGCTTCACTTCCTTTTAAAGCCTAAAAGTACCTATTCTAACTTAATGTAAAAATGTTTCACCTTGTATTCAATGGAGTAAAAAGAGCTCATTTTGAACACTGTTGTAATTCACTTAAACCTTTTCTAGCCTCAAGGCTTTCAGATTAGTTTAGGTTCAAGTGGTATTTGTAAGGAATTGAATGCAAGCGTATCATGTGTTTTTTTAAGCATAAAGCAAAATTTGTTGTTTAAACACGAAGAACTGAATTGATTAAAGAAAAAATAGTGATGCATTTTGAAAATCTCACAATCAATTCAGAATCAATTTATCGTGTAACTTTTCACCACAGATCTACAAAAAGGCCTAAAAGACTGACAGGCTATTGGTGTAGCTTATAGTTTGAGAACAGAAGACTGCTTACTTCTACCCAAACTACAAAATATTTAACCAGAGCTTGATGAGACAGGAAAGCTTTTTATAGAGGTAGGGAAGCTATGGTGCATCAACGGAATAGAGAAGATCAATTCAGCCCTTTACTAGACCGTCTACAGGTTATGAATCACAGTATTGCCGAAGATCTGTAGCCAGTTCAGGATCTTGCAAGGCCAAGAAGTCATCATCAAAACACTCGCACTGAATGCCAAAGACGGAGAACTATTGGTCCAGCAGACAGACGACCTTACAGACTCAATGGATTGGCTGCTCACAGATCAAAAGTAGGAAGATACATCAAAAAAAAAAATCACCCATTCCTACACCGTCTGAAAGTTCAGTGCCATTTCAGGATTATTTTTCCTTCCACAAACGCTTGCTGATGAGTGCGATAGAGTAAATGCCTGATTTTTCCTAAAGTGAGTTCTTGAGTCAACACTTAGATCAACACAGAGGTCACTGTAACTGTTCATGTGTCCGCTTTCATTCCTTCACTGTAAGGCAAAGAAAGATGGCATGAAAGAAACAGGCAAATATTTGAAGGACCAAAACTAGCTTGGAAAAAAAGCACACGACAGACAGACAGACAGACAGACAGACAGACAGACAGACAGACAGACAGACAGACAGACAGACAGACAGACAGACAGACAGACAGACAGACAGACAGACAGACAGACAGACAGACAGACAGACAGACAGACAGACAGACAGATAGACAGATAGATAGATAGATAGATAGATAGATAGATAGATAGATAGATAGATAGATAGATAGATAGATAGATAGATAGATAGATAGAGATCAAATTTAAACTAGGGGTGTCCACACTCGGTCCTAGAGGGCCAGAGTCCCATTGAGTTTAGCTCCAACTTGCTTCAACACACCTGCCAGGAATTTTCTAGTACATCTAGCAAGAGCTTGATTAGCTGGTTCAGGTGTGTTTGATTAGGGCTGTAAACTCTCTAAGACACTTGCCGCCAAGAACCAAGTTTCCACACCCCTGGCTTAAACTAAGCTAAACTACTCTAAAGTATGGCTGTATCTTAAAAGCAAGGATTCTGACACAACAACATGAAGCTTTACAAAAGTTGTGTAAAAGGGGGGAAACACAGCAAACTTAATGAAACATTTGAAATCACATGGAATCAATTGTACTGTGTACAGAAATGTATTGTCTTTGACACCTTCCGACATCATCTGGCACTTTCACTGAGCACATTTTTATGGACACTAATACTCCAATTTTAATATGAGGACAATACTCTGATTAAGAGTCTACCATGTAAACAGCAATTTTTGATTACCTTACAGACACCCGCGCCTTATAATGCGGAGGTTTTTTCTTTTAATTCGTTGTGCTGTATCAAATTCCATTAAAACATCTCTTCCACCAATCCTTACTTCATATTCTCCTTCAATACCTCAGTTTTTTTCACAGAGCATGAACAATATGTTGCTGAATAAAAGTGAAAGTGCCAAACTGCATTAAAAGTCGACAAACTAAAAATGAAATACCGAAACTACATGAAACTCTGGAGAAAACATGGATAGTGTGGTGACGCAAGGTTATTCAATCTATGTGCTATAACAAGTAAAACAGGGTCATGAAAGGAACATACAAAAAGCAACTCATGTAGAAACCTTAATCATGTTATTGTCTTACTCAGATTAAGGCAAATATTCAGACTACTGATGTCCATGTAAATGTAGTCACAAGCCCCAACTCTAAAAAAAGATGTCCCCTGATTTTAATGACACAGGTTAGTAGCAAGCTAATGTAATGCAAACCATAAATTCATGCTAACAAACAAATTAATCAAAAGAAATATATTAATACAATGCAATTAAAATATCTAAAATATGAATTGATACCTTAAACTTTAATTACACTGTTCAATAAAAATTTTGTTTTTTTTTGACAAATTTTTTTTTCAGGTCATCCACTATAATTTTAGGGCTCAAAGGTATTGGTTTAGGCACCGTTTTGGCACCAAAAGTATCGATTTAGCGCCGGTATCGAGATAACCCCAAACGATACCCAAACCTAACTAAAATTCTATAGGTAAAGTTAGCATTGTATTATACGATATTTTAAAATGCCATATTGAATACAAAACTGCAGATTTAAATTTTAATAAACAGGAAGAAGGATGAAATTATTTTATAAAAAGCCCAAGAACCTCATACTAATTTATATAATGTCTTTCTAAAAACCAACTGTTAACACCCTGGTGAATGTTTTAATCTTTGCCCTTTTAATATGCACAATAGAATGTCGTCTAACATTATATGAACAAAAAAACAGCCATTCCAAGCATGATAAACATGTTAAAATGAAGCATTTCAGTATAATTTCACACATTTAGCACTGACTTACACATGTTAAACTATACAGTTTATTGCCCACAATGTATTAGAAAAAAAACAAGGCAAAAAAAGGTCTAAAACTGCATGTAAGATTGAACAGCACCAGCCTTGTTGTTGAGTTGCTCTTTAGCAGTAAACAGAGGTGTAAAAGTATGCTGAGCTGGATCACAGCCTCATGCTCACATCATTATACTGGAGCAGGACCAAATTTGCATCACAATTGCCACCAGCGAAATTTCTCACCTCCAGCTCGATCACGGTTGCACACACGCGAACACACACACACAGCTAAATGCAGAGAGCCTCCGCTTCATAAAAGAGCACAGACGAAATCTACCCTCTCGCAGCTATGCTGTACAGACATATTTCAATAGCTTAAATTAATAGTTCACCAAAAATGAAAATTCCGTACCATTTACTCATTCTCATGCCCTTCCCAACCTGTATTACTTTGATTCTTTGTGAAACACAAAAGGAGAAAGGGGAGGTCTTTTCACGATGCTCTTTTATGTAAGATTACAATGAGAATGTACTGGAGGTTTTGATCTTCAAACAGAATGAAAAACACCACAAAAGTGTTATTATATTCTTATATTCCATACAATGTAGTGCATTCATTAAACTTATATATACAGTATGTAACATGTAAACACTACCTGACAAAAGTCTTGTCGTTGATCCCAGTTGTAAGAGCAACAAATAATAACTGGACTTCTAGTTGATCATTTGGAAAAGATCTCCTATGAATCATCTATTGAACTGCATCCCAATCATCACAAATACTGCAGATGACCTATTGGAACCTGCATGGACCCAATATTCTCATAAAAATCAGTCAAGTTTGATGAAGGAAAAATTATAGTTATGAATTGTCACTATCAGCAGGATAGCGCTCCTTTTCATACTTCAGCCTGCTCATTAAAATCCCTGAAAGCAAAGGTCAAGGTGCTCCAGGACTGGCCATCCCAGTTACCAGACATGAACATTATTGAGCATGCCGGGAGTAAGACGGAGGAGGCATTGAAGATGAATCCAAACAATCTTGATGAACTCTGGAAGTCCTGCAAGAACGCTTTCTTTGCCATTCCAGATGACTTTATTAATAAGTTATTTGAGTCATTGCAGATATGTATGGATGCAGTCCTCCAAGCTCATGGGAGTCATATACACTGTTAATTATATTTGTCTAAGCAAAGTCAGATCATACTGTCCAAACTAAATATTTATTTTGGTCAAATAATCATAATCTAGAGGCCTTTGCCTTTCATATAAGCCACTTCTGATACCAAATGATCAACTAGAAGTCAAGTTATTATTTGTTGTTCCTAAAACTTGGATAGGCGACAAGACATTTGTCAGGTAGTGTACAGTATATAAAAATGTGCACACTGCACCATATCATAAAAGTATACCCTTAAAAATAGCAAACCAAGTTTAAAGGTCTTACTTATTTGTACATTTTCAATCATCATGTCTTAATAACCATGTTTCAGTACATTAAGTTCACACTTAATCATGTTTTAAAAGTTTTTTTTCTTTTTTTCACTCTCGATGTGCCAGTAGCCAGTAGATTTTTCAGGGCCACACTCGAAACCAAGGGGTAAGAAAATTTCCCAGAATGCACCAGCCACAACGACAGCATAGCTGCACCTGGAAGTTTGCAGCAAATTACACTGTAAAAAAATGCAGGGTTCCACACAATTCATTCATGTTGTTCCACCACAAATTTATTAAGTTAACTTAACACTTAACAAATTTATGTGGATTGAACATAAAATATAAGTTGTCCCAATGAAATCTCAAGAACAGTGTTGTTTCAGCTTATTTTAGATTAGTTTGAACGAGCAAACAAAAATATTTTTTGTTTGTAGTATTTTTTGTCATTATTACAAATTTCAAATGACATTTTGACAGTGTCTGCTCTAATGTTAATGATGTTTTCATGTGTTTATATAGATGAATATGGCCACGGCGTTAATGCACAGTACAGTTATGATCTTATTGCCACAGTAGATCATTGTGACAACATCATATTGTTGCCTTCAGTGATTTCCTGAAAATAAATACCCAAAAATAACACAACTGGAATAACTACAGTAGTTGCGATCATCGATGTCATATGAAGCAAGAGATCGCAATGACATATGATGATTTGTGCAGGTGCTGTAGGGCTGTCCCATTTTTAGGGGTCAATTTTTCACACTCTGTTTCAAGAGCCAAGGGAAAGGGGAAGGGGTGGGGTACAAAAATAGAATTGGGATTGGGCCTAAGTAAATTGACATATTTTATCCCTTTAATCTAAATTACTATCATAATAACAGATATCAAATATCATTTTTAACAGTACGTTGAAGGTACTATTTCACAAGGGTAAGCAATTGCCAGTATCATATACAATAAACTCTCTGTCTCTTTTGTCAATACTGAGTGTTCGAAAAAGCCAAAGTCCTTTTCCAAGTAAAAGCAACACTGATTTATCTTTAAGGGCCAGAAACTGTCATTTTAACTTATAGTAACATTACCATTTGTTTTCTGTAGTAAATAAGTATTAAAGACTTCCTTATATAATGTAAGCAGAACTGAAATAAAACCAAGCCTGTTCCTGGGGACAGAATAACTATAAATTGTAGATGACAGTCCCTGTTATATATTCCAGATAGCACAGTTACTTTTATTTGAGCAGCCTAAAAAATAAAATCACACTTATTTCCTGGCCAGGAGGTAAGGCTGTCATGTATAAAGAGCTCGGTGGATGTATTAAGCATCTAGGCAGGTATTGCAGAAATCAAGTTGTATATTAGACTGGAGTGCCAGTTACTCGACTGTACTTGTCCTTTGGTAAAGAAAATGATTAATTATATTCTCACTTCTTTAATCTCTTTCAGAAGCTCGGTGAAGTTTGCTTAGGATCAGCATTGGTCAAAATTAAATATAAAAAAGATGTATGTTGTATGAAAATGGATGACTCGGAGATGGATGGATTGATGGATGGACTGACATGAATGAATATGAGTGGGGATGGATGGATGGATGGATGGACGGACATGAATGAATACGAGTGGGGAAGGATGGATGGATGGATAGATGGATTGATGGAAGGATGGATGGATGGATATGGATAAGCAGGGGAGGACTGGTCATCTGGCAGACCGGGCAGTTTCCCGAATTCCTGCAGGGCCAATGTACTTTTTTGGCCTAGCTGATCATCTTCTTATGATCTGATCGGCCCATAAAACACTTAGCAGACTGTCATTTTTTTCTGACAAATAAATTGACGATGCTGTCATCTGTGATGCTCTGAAAGTAAGATGTTTCTTTTTTGGACAGACTGGCCCATGTGACATAATCTGCAGCCCGTTGGTTCTTTTCTTTATTAACATAGGGCTGACCCATTCACAAACTTCAATTTTGGGCTCTGTATAAGCGTGCAACGCCTGTGTGTATTTGTCAAAATAGTCGAGAGTCATGCCTGTGCCACCCCACGTGCAAATGTAAAGAGCAGAAGCAGCAAGCAGCCGTTTGCCTTTTGCGCCTGCAGCGTGCAGCGAACTGACAACTGTAGCACAGATCAATATTCTTTTCTGTTCCTCTCAGTCTATATAAATATACTTTTTTTTACTTCATCATCTGCACCAAGGCCCGCGGCAACTTCCTCCTATGCTTAACCTGCAAGTCTTTATTTTACAAAGTATATACACATCATAAAGAATGTATGCTTCTCAAGCTCTATGAGGGGTGTCATTCATGTATTTTAAGATGCACTCGGCCAGAAGACAATCGCATGAGATATCATGTCATTTTGTTTTTTAATCGTCAGCATGATGTAGGTTTATAGTGACAATAATATTTATACAATATGGTTTTAATGATATTTTTACATGACTAAACTAGTGCGCAACTTAAGCAAAACTAATACTTTTTTTTTTTTTTAAATTTAGTTTTGTAGTTCGGGCCCAAACAAATATATGTTGCATTTTTAATTTTTTAAGGTTCATTTGATTGACTATATACAGTCTTTAAGCTATGTTTGATGTTTCATTGTTGAGTCAAACATTTTAAGGGTCTCTGACACATTGCTTTTATTATTTATCTCTATTTTGGTAATCAACATTAACCTTGTGCATTAGCAGGCAGTTTTTGTTATGTTCATTATTTACAGTTTTTCTCGGTCGCTTTGGTGCATTTCTCAAAACACCATTTACATTTGTGCAACAGTTTATGCATTTTTCAAAACAATTAATACAAACTGCAAAACTTAGTTGATAACCTGCAAAAGCGTGTCGCTTGCTAAAAAATGGAGAGCTCATTCCTCAAAGCAAGTACACATGTCAATGAAAGTGTCAGTGTACATCAAGATGAAAAGTCCTCACACCATTGTTTATGAACAAGATAGTCAAATGGCTTTTTCAGTTATCTATTTCCATACATCATATATCAATCCATTCACCCATCATCTACCCCTATCTAGTCTATTATTCTGTCAATCTCTATTCACCGATCCATATCAATGTATATTGATCTCTATCTGACCCATCCATCCACCCATCCATCTCTATCAGTCATTCATTTCCAAATACTATACATCAAGCCATTTGCCCATCAATTTATATCAATCAACGTCTATCCATTCATCCATCCATCCATCTATCCATCCATCCATCTCTATCAATTTCCTTCAATCTATCTATTTTATCAATCTCTATCTATAAATACTTCCAGCCATATCAGTGCAAAACAATGATCTTTGTCTGATCTATCGATCCATACATTCATCCATCCATACATCCAATTATATATCTCAATCAGCCATCCATTTACATACATCATAAATCAATCCATTCACCCATCAATCTCCATTAATCACCAAGGATCCATTCATCCAGCCACAATTTTCAATTTGTTCAGTCTTACCGACTCTATCAATCTCTATCCATCCATCCACACATAGTGATCTCTGATCCATCCATTTACCCATCCATCCCTATTCGTTCAACCTGTCTTTCCACCAATGCCTATCCATCCATCCATATCAATGTCCATATTATATCTGTCCACCCATATGCTGTAAAAAAGTTCCACACAATGGACTTGTGTTGGGACAACATAAAATAATTAAGTTAACTTGTTAGTTTTTAAACATTTTGAGTGGACTGAACACAAAACAAATAAGTTCTCCCCAAAACACCTCAAGAATAGTGCCGTTTCAGCTCATTTAAATTAGTTTGAACAAGCGATGAACGTCATGTTTTGAACGTACTGTACATAAATCTCTCCATCTCCATAAATCAACCCTAACCCTAAGTTTGGTGAAGGAAAAATTATGCTTATGAATTGTCGCTATCAGCAAGCTACTTTTCATAATTAAGCCAGCACATCAAAATCCCTGAAAGCAAAGAAGGTCAAGGTGCTCCAGGACTGGCCATCCCAGTCACCAGACATGAACATTATTGAGCATCTCTGGAGTAAGATGGAAGAGGCATTAAAGATGAATCCAAAGAATCTTGATGAACTCTGGGAGTCCTGCAAGAATGCTTTCTTTGCCATTTCAGATGACTTTATTAATAAATCTGTCCACCCATATGCTGTAAAAAAGTTCCACACAATGGACTTGTGTTGGGATAACATAAAATAATTAAGTTAACTTGTTAGTTTTTACACATTTTGAGTGGACTGAACACAAAAAAAATAAGTTCTCCCCTAAACACCTCAAGAATAGTGCCGTTTCAGCTTATTTAAATTAGTTTGAACAAGCGATGAACGTCATGTTTTGAACGTACTGTACATAAATCTCTCCATCTCCATAAATCAACCCTAAGTTTGGTGAAGGAAAAATTATGGTTATGAATTGTCGCTATCAGCAGGCTCCTTTTCATAATTCAGCCAGCACATCAAAATCCCTGAAAGCAAAGAAGGTCAAGGTGCTCCAGGACTGGCCATCCCAGTCACCAGACATGAACATTATTGAGCATCTCTGGAGTAAGATGGAGGAGGCATTAAAGATGAATCCAAAGAATCTTGATCAACTCTGGGAGTCCTGCAAGAACGCTTTCTGTGCCATTTTAGATGACTTTATTAATAAATCTGTCCACCCATATGCTGTTAAAAAGTTCCACATAATAAACTTGTGTTGGGATAACATAAAATAATTAAGTTAACTTGTTAGTTTTTACACATTTTGAGTGGACTGAACACAAAACAAATAAGTTCTCCCCAAAACACCTCAAGAATAGTGCCGTTTCAGCTCATTTAAATTAGTTTGAACAAGCGATGAACGTCATGTTTTGAATGTACTGTACATAAACCTCTCCATCTCGATCCATCTTTCCTTTTCTATCTCCGCCCAAATCGAATTCGAAATTGTACAGACATGTTAGTCTGCAACTGTTGAATGACGCACAACCTGAATAAACAAAGGTGTTCAGCGAGCTTATTCCTCAGCACCTGACACCATTACTTCACCACACATACTACAGGGAATCAATTTCAGCATGCACTGTAATGCCATAACATTCCCCCTTGAAATATTTAAACTCACACAGCACAGGGTGACACCATTCAGTCAAAGCAATAAGGAATCAAATTGCCCCATAAAATCAAAAAGCAAGAATAGAGAGTGAAGTGGTATCAAACCTCCCCCTAACGCTCTTGTCAGGTTACAAAGCATATGAAGGAGGGTTAACATACAGTATACTGTCATATTGTAGATTAAGCAAGCATATAGCAAAGAAAAAGCAGAAAAGACGCAGTGAACGGACTGACAGACAGATGTTGAATGACACTAGTTCATGGAAGCATGCCGGGATTGGCTCTCTGATGATTGCACCGGGTTCTCGAGGGACTTCCTCTCCGCTCTCTTTTGTGTATAAACGCAAGCTGCTTTTCACGCCAACAGTCATGACAAGCCGACTGTTATTACGGGTGTGTGTATTGCGCTCTGTGTTTGTGTGTAAGGGAACGTGTTTGACTGACTGCAAGGCAGAGAGAGAGCAGGATATAATTTCACACCCTGTGCCTCAATAACAGGCCATCAGGACGTCCATTGACAGACACAGAGCATCTTTACTTCTGCTCACACCAGTTGGAGCCCACAGCTGTCCTCTAAATTACAGATTATTGTCAGGATTCAACCCAAATGCCCACTTTGGCTCTTCTTGTTCTGCAATACGACTTTGATAAAGATCCTTGTCAGATACTTCAATGCTGTAATGAATTCTTTTAGACGAATGTACATAATATTTCCATGCTGACACTTGGCAAAAAGGCTCCATTTGCTACTTTAGATAACATGAACTGACAATGAGCAACACTTTTAAAGCAATTTCTTAGTTCAACATTTATTTACACATAATTGAAATGTTGAAGTGTTTTATGGAAGCACTTTATTTTAAGTATCAATTCACATTATACATGCATATTGCTAAGATATTAACTGTTTATTAGAACTTAAAAAGTTTGAACTTATTCTACATTTCTAATCCGACCCAATAAGTAAACTACAACTGTACCTTATTGTTTTAATTATGAATTGTTTTATTTTAATTAACTAATGTTAAGGATTAAAATTACTCATCTTTTCCTATTTTTCAAACTTGTTTGACTTTCTTTCTTCTGTTATATTTTGAGGAAAGCTTGAAAGCGGTAACCATTGACTTTCATTGTATTTTTTGTCTCTACAATAGAAAGGGAATTATCAGTTTTTTTTAACTTTCTTCAAAATATTTTCTTTGCGTAAAAGAAAGAAACATAGTTTGGAGTAGATATTGAGCATATTTTAATTTTTAGGTGAACTGTACCTTTAAAGGGCACCTATTTAACTCCTTTTTAAATTTTTAAGATAAGTATTGTGTGTCTCCAGAATGTGTCTGTAAAGTTTCAGCTCAAAACACCCATCAGATTATTTACTATAGCTTTCAGAATATTGTAATTTTCACTTCTGCGCATCTTTTAGCTGTTTTTGTGACCTGTGCCTTTAATGTTAATTCTACCCGCCCACTGTTCCCAAGTGCCTGTCAGAGTTTGCCTCAATCTCCGCCTTGGCTGCGTCAGATGAACAGCACAGTGAAAGACATGAAGGATAGGTGGTGGAAATGTTTTCCATTTTCAAAACATAAAACTCAAGAGAAGAAATGCCAGCGTGGATCAAGCTCTGTGAGGGGCGCTAAAGGAGCTGAGTTAAGTTGGTTTTGTTTTTGATAATTACATTCAGTCATAGACCGATGGCAATAACTCACACACCTCTTACCCTAAACAGATCTAATCTGTGTTTCCTACAAAAATACAGAGCAGGTTATGTTTCACAGCTCTCTTTTTCTTTTTTGCTCAAAATTATGAGCACTGCTCCGTTTAAGCCCTCACCATAGTAGTCATACAGTACTAATAGCAATCATATTTCCATCTGTTTCAAGCTACGAGTATTTGAAACTACATGTTAACAGAACAAAACAGAGATGTGATCACAAACTGAGCATTTGCGATCAATATACTTATTTATATACTAATATTAACTTGTAGGGAAAATCTATCTGTTCACTTCTGCTTGTTTAAACTTTGATTTGCATTTCAATTTATTTATTTCTTCCACTTTTTTTCTTAAATGCAAATTAGAAAAGAAACTGGATAAAGAGAACACATATGAGTCATTTATGCTAATATTCGACACAAATCCATCGATTTCCCCTTTCTGGCTGTTCTTTCTTTGAGTGAATTATGTAGACTCACTGTTCATGCGTGTTTCCTCGTCGGTTAGTGACGCTATATTTCATTGCACAACAATAGTTTATCAGGCTTTTTGGCTGAAAAAGAGAAAGTACTGTTTAATTTGTTATCATTAGATAATTTTTAAATGTCACCTCTCCTGCTGTGTATGAACTAAGCTGTTGAATGGTCGGCGTATAAGGTGGCTAAGCTAACCTAGCCTCAATTTTGATTAAATTATTTTCTAATCTGTTGCCTTTTACGTCATGAATTTACCCCTGTAATGCATACTGCAGTTCTTTTTTGTCTGGCTTTCTCAGATATCTCACCTGTTCACCAAAATATGACTAATTATATCCCTGGGAATGTCTGAGACCAGCGCATACACTCTGTAATAGATGTGCTAGGCACGAAAGCTTGACAGGCGTAGCAACAGTAACGAAGGAGGGTGGGGCTTAGCGAAGGGTCAGTTCCCCTATACCAATGGTCTTTGGACTTGTGGGGGAAACTTAAGCACCTGGAGGAAACCCGCGCAAACACAGGGAGAACATGCAAACTCCACACATAAATGCCAACTGACCCAGCCGAGGCTCAAAACAGCGACATTGTGCTACCAAAATCACTGTAATTCACTGCGCATGTCCAGTCTTAATATGTTTATACGCGTTACTATGGAAACATGTTAATACAAGGCTGTCAGTCAATTTAGTGGGCGGAGAAACCGCACTTCTACATCATGTTGCGGTGGACCTCAAAACAGGAGGGATTTGAATCCTATTTTAATGCCAGGAAATAAAAAAAAAGGATTTATTGTGTTTATATAATGCCAATATTACTATGAACACACTATACCTACACACATTTCTGTCCAAACAGTTTACAAAAGAAGATTTTCATCATAGGTGCTGTTTAAGTTAACTTAAGTAACATTGATGTAAATTCTCATCATTTTAAAGAGAATTACTTATCTGATTTTTATAAATAACACACATAAAGTACTACATAAGAGTAAAGAATGGTTTTATAAAGCTAGTTGGTTAATATAATTGTAATAATAGTATCTTACTATATATCAATATTTATTTATACTATTAATAATACAACAAAAGTTTGTTACATTTGTTTTACTCTCAAAAGTATATTATTTATATAGTTGCAATGTATATTTAGAAAAACAAATATGATCAAACTAGAATGATCCCATACCTGGAAAATCCACAGAAGCAAGCAAAAATATAAGTAAATTAAAAGCAATAAATAATCGCATTGTCATAAGGAGAAAACATGTTTAATAAAAATAAGTACAATGCACATGCTGATATGGAGTACATTTATGGCTGGTAAATATTCACAATTCACCCACTGGCTAGTATTAAACAGTGAAACAAAGTATAGGGAAAAGCTTATATATGTGATAGAGTATGCGATGAATGTGGCTAATTCTATTAAAAAGCACGAAAGAAACCCTTGTTTTAGCAGTTTGCAGAAAATATTCTCATGCACAAATCAAGCAACTTCTTAATGCGTTTCAGCCTTTGAAATGTTCTCATTTCCTCTGAGCTCTGAATCTTCCACACAGACAGAAAAAGTAATTTAATCCCTCCTCCTCATTTATATTGTGCTTTCACTGTTGTACATAATCTCTGTTTGGATAATGTCTGAATATAATAGGTCAGATTAATCTTGTTTACAACTCAAGACAAATGTCTATTTCTGTTGTGCATAAAACAATAGCTACAAAGAAACACCACACAAAAGCAAATAGCTCTATATCCTCAGGTGAGATACTTTAATAAGTTTGCATGATTGACAGTTTACTTAGTACTAGAATAAAACATGATAGCTTGTTTTATGAACAGCTCAGGCGGATATAAAAATGTTAATAAAACAACACTTACTTCTTTACAAAAGAGCAGGACATTTTTAGATTTCAAAAACAGTATTTCTGAACATAATATCTCACAATTTACAAACAAAGTGCAGCAAACATATAGCAATAAAACATATCTTGTAATTTTGTATAGAAAAACAAGCACTTGTTTTTTTATGTAAAAAATGTACATGTTTTGGTCTAGGCTATGCTGCTGTATAAAATACAGAAATATAGTGGCATTGTATAATGATTAAACGTAAATTAAATAACAGTTCATTCTTATTTTGGGGCTGCACTTTTAATAACACTGTTATTAAACACAACAACCAACCAAGCAACCATCCAAATATCCAAGCAACCAACCAAGCAACCAACTAGCCAAATAACCAACCAACCAATCAACCAACAAGCCAATCAATCAACCAACCAACCAACCAACCAACAAACCAACCAGTCAAATAAACAACCAACCAACGAAATAACCAACCAATGAATCAACCAACAAACAAAATAGCAAACTATTAAAATAACCAACCAATTAATAAAATAACCAGCAACGAAATAACCAAATAAATAACCAACCAGCGAAATGACAAACCAACCAATGAATCGACCAACCAACAAACCAACAAAAAAAAAATCAACCAATGAAATAACCAACCAACGAAATAGTCAAGCAACAAAATAACCAGCAACGATATAACCGAGGAAATAAGCAACCAACAAAATAAACAACCAAACAACCAACAAAATAACAATAAAAAAAACAAATAACCAACCAACAAAATAACCGACCAACCAACCAACATAAAAACAGCAACAAAATAAGCAATGAAATAACCAACCAACCAATGGAATAACCAGCCAACGAAATAACCATGAATGAGATAACCAAGGAAATAACCAACCACCAAAATAACCAATTAAAAAAATCAACAAAATAACTAAACAATGAATCGACCAACCAACAAACGATATAACAAAACAATGAATCGACCAACCAACAAACAAAATATTCATCCAACTAAAAAAACAACTAACAAAATAACCAAACAGCCAACGAAATAACCAACCAATGAATCGACCAATTTAGCAAAACAGCCAGCAATGAAAAAACTAATGAATTAACCAACCAACGAAATAACCAACCAATAAATCGACCAACCAACAAAATATCCAACCAACAAAATAAGTAACCAGCCAACAAAATAACCAGCAACGAAATAACCAAACAACCAACCAACAAACAAATTCACCAACCAACCAACAAAATAACCAGCAACAAAATAACCAACCAATTAACCAACAAATGAACCAACCAACCAATTGACCCACCAAGAAAGAAAAACAAATGAAGCAGGACATTCCAAAAAGCCGAAAAAAAGTTGCACTGCACACTTGATCCTTGAAAATCACTTGTAGTCTTTGACCCCTTTGCAAAAGACAGACAGTCCAGAAATAAACAAATGTAAAAAGGAAAATAAGGGTTTTGAAGAACACATGAATTCAAAACAATCTGCTATTAGGCTTTGATTCTCAGTGTCCCAGACAAACTGATAAGCTCAGACTGACTGAACCCTATTTCACAAATGACCCTGACATTATGACTGCAATTTCTCTCTGACTCACTGATCTGCTTGTTTCTGGTGTGGTATTTAAAATGTGGCTGGGTGCCAGTCATGACAAATCCTTTTAGCTGGCTTATAATGCTTGCTTATAACTGAAAGCACATTAATACTAAGAGCTTTCTTAAAATATAAAGAGTTTGTTGCAAGTGGCTTCTGGGCTTATATTAAACTTAAATGTTTGTTGATTTCAATAATAATACTTCAACACAGACAGGAAAACCAAACACAAACTACTGTATAGTTAATTAACTACTGATAATTAAATGTACATTTTGCATTTGTGTACATACTACAACTCTAATCAAGGCTTTAATAAATTCAGGAAATCCAAAATTATTTCCACAGAAATGAAAAATCTAATTGAAACCAACAGTTCAATTGAAATAGAAAGAAAAATATTGTTGTTGGCTCCTGATAAGGACATAATCAGATTTATTTATTAAAAGCTTCATTATGTAAGTGTCAACACGCGAGAACGTAGATGGCATGAAAAAATGTGGTGTATTTCATGCGAGAAAGTGTTTTGAAAACATTGTCTTTGTGAACATCATTACAGACAAGTTATTGCTGTAAAATAACAGCAGTTTTGTTGACTGAGTGTTGCATTTGCGTATAAAAAAGATGCTTTTCTCCCTAAAGATACTCACTCTAATTACTTTGGCCGCTAAAATACTGTATTTTCTAAAAACTGTGTAAATAGCAATATTTTTGTATCTGTCACTAAATCTTTTAGCTATTGGTGAAACAATCGATCCTCAGATCTATAACAGGTTCCTGAAATACAATTTTGTGCTTTTCATACCTCACTGTTAAAGTAATGTGTTAAAGTAGTGCAATTATTACAGGTTCGATCCCAGAGAGAACGCAAACTGAATAAATGTCTATATTGAATGGGCTGTTAAACTGCTTCATAGCCTCTACCAAATGCATAATGTACATTTTGGGAACTGGAAATAAAAAATAGTGGATAAGGGACCATCTAAGAAGTCTACAAACTGCATTAAAACTAACTTGAATATTGTCTGGTAATGTAGGTTTTATGTAAGTTAGCATGCCACATGACTGTGGCATTATTTTTTATTTAGCAGAGTAATTATCAACAATGTAGGAACCATACCTTGTATATTGGTGTTTGGCCACAAGGTGTCAGTACATAGTATATAACTGTGGCTTCATTGCAGTGAGGAAGAGAGCGTTGGTAGAAAGCACTCAGTTTTTGAGCGTAACATAAGGTAACTAGAGTAGTGTGTAATATAGATGAAGCAATATTCATGAAGGAATTCTGTTAATTGGACAATAAGAAATTTTTATTTGCATCTATTTTGCTTCTCCAACAATAGCGGCAATTGGACGCCGCTACAGCAGAGTTTTGATCATTTCCCAACTTAAAGCTTGAAAATAGTCTCCAGCTAGCAAACAGCACTCTATAATATCAATACTCTTTTAAGTTTTATTTTATTTTATTTATTTTTTTAAGTGAAATGCTAATTTAACACATCAAATACTATGCGAGAGGAAAGAATGGCTTTGGAAAGTTAGTTGGTTATAAAAGTTGTAACATTTTATTATATATACTATATATCTCTTTATACTATATTATTCATTCTATAATAATATTAATAATACATTAATAATTACTTAGTTACATACATTTGTTTTATTCCAAAAATGTAAATTATTCGTATAGTTGTAATGTATATTTAGAACAACAAATATGAAATAACCAACCAATGAATCGACCAACAACCAAATAATGAAATGACCAACCAACAAACTAACCAATGAAATAACCAACCAACCAAAAAAATAACCAATGAAATGAACAACCAACCAATAAAATAATCAACCAATGAATCAACCGACAAATGACAAACCAACAAAATAATTAACCAACCAACAAAATAACCAATTAAATAACCAACCAACAAACAAAATATCCAACCAATGAATCAACCAACTAATGAATTGAAAAACCAACAAAATAATCAACCAACCAACAAAAAAAAACAATGAAATAACCAACCAATGAATTCACCAACCAACCAACCAACTAATGTAATAATCAACCAAGAAAAAAAAAAACAGCCAACCAACCAACAAAATTACCAAACAACTAAATGACAAACCAACAAAATAACCAACCAAACAACACAATAACCAATGAAATAACCAACCAACAAAATAAACAACCAATGAATCAACCAACAAACAAAATGACAAACCAACAAAATAACCAATCAATCAACAAAATAACCAGCATTGGAATAACCAATAAAATAACTAACCACCGAATAACCAACCAACCAACGAATCGACCAACCAACCAACCAACTAATGAAATGATCAACCAAGAAAAATACAACCAACCAACAAAAAAACCAACCAACGAAATGACCAACCAACAAAATAACTATCCAACCAACCAATGAAATAACCAACCAATGAATCAACCAACTAACAAAATAACTAACCAACAAATGGCCAACCAACAAAACAGCCAACCAACCAACAAAATAACCAGCAATGAAATGATCAATTAAATAACCAACCACAGAAAAACCAATTAACCAATAAAACAACCAACCAACGGAATAACCAACCAATCAATCGACCAACCATCCAATGAAATGACCAACCAACAAAATAATCAAGCAGCCCTCAAAAAAACCAGCAAAGAAATAACCAAAGAAATAACAGACCTACAAAATAACTGATTGAATTCAAGTGTTCCTATAAAAGAAACCAGTTGCCAGAATAAAATATCCATGTTTTGACTGATAATATATATTCTGCAGGCATAGATCTGCTTTTTAATCAACGAATAAGATATAAAAACACAACCAAAGGAAAATATCATATTGCAGTGATTCCAACCAAATATGATAGGCTAAAAATTGATTTTAGCTGAAACTAAAAAAGATGTGCCATATGTTCAACCACTGTAGGAGGCGAGAAAAAAAAATCCATGTATAACAGACATCAGGCTTGCCAGTGGTTTGAGTGACTGCTACACGACGTTGAGGAGGAATCATTTTCTATCGAGACATTTGGTGGTCAGACATTTAGCTGATTTGCAAGTGAAATTTGACACATTCCCAGCAAATAACTGTCAGATTGTGGGCCAAAATGGTAGCTGAAAGTTATGGAATAACTAAAGGCAGACTTACAAGTCAGCGGTGCGCAGGAAATTAGTGGCATATTCGTCCAGAAGGAGAGAGGAGACGTCTGAGGGCGGATGAGGGGGAATGACTCAGCCTTGTTACTCAGCATGCAGGTTATTTGCTGACACAAGACGCCATTGGGAATTATACTCCTCACTACCTGGACCTTTCGTAAGTCGAAAACGTTTAACGAGACAAGACGTTCATTGTCAGACGATACTGGTGTTTTTTTCTGTCACTGCAGATGTTGAAACAGAAGACAACAGACAAACGACTAGGGTAATAAGGTGCGGATCATGTAAAATGCCCCCATCAAAGGCTCTTTTGTCTCTGAAGCGAAGCAGATTTGCATATGCCGAATGCTAGAGTAAATCAAGCCTTAAAGCTATTGTTTTTTTACTCTGGAACAGTGTAATTATTAGCTCGAACTTCGTTTTGTAGTTCAAAAACACTATACGATTAGAACACAGCCTATCTTGATGAGCCTGTCAGCAGTTTTTAATAGGAAAAAAAACAGCAAATATAAAATCTTCACACATCAAAGGTAAAAAAAAAGAGCGGGGAAAGCATATCCAATAAACACTGAATTTAAATGTGGGGAAGATGATTGTACTTTATTGGTTGATTTTTGCTCGTATACTTTAAATGTTCATCCTAAAGCTGTGAAAGTACATTTTCAGCATCTATTATGTTCTGTGAAGCTCTTTAAGGTTGAAATATAAATTGTCAGCAGTGAATATACAAAAACTTTCTCAAACATTAGATTTATCATCATATTATGTAGCAGAGTCTTGCAATTGCACAAAAAGCAAGATAATGATGTAGTATTTGGAAATGCATTTCTAAATCGCTAATAAACACATTTAAAGGGTTCGAGTTATAATGTTCATAAAGTTTCTGCACCAAATTAATTTAGCTGAATAATTAGGTCATAACTTAGCTCATTTAATGGCTACATTTCATTTCTCTGAACCTAACAAATACAAATATATAAGTATATATATATAATTAGTTTACATCTAAAGTGTCATATTGCATTGATTCTAAGCATAATTCTAAAATGCTGGATTTTAGCTGAAAGCACATAGGATGTGCCATATGTTCAATCACTGTTGGAGGAAAAACAATCCATGTATGAGAGACATGTATAAGGGAGATGCCATTAGTTTGGGTGACTGCTACATATAAGACATTTTTACTCATTTTATTTGAATTTATTTTATTACTCATTTTATTTTAAGTTTTTATTTTTATATAACAGTTCCTTTGTAAATCCAACATAATTTAAGAGTTAGAATAAAACTTTTTTTTAATTAAAACATTTTCGGTTTACTACCTTTTTTTTTGTACTTAATTCAGCAAAAGCAGGTTTACTTTGAACATATACCTGACAAAAGCCGTGTCGTCAATCCCAGTTGTAAAAACAACAAATAATTACTTAACTTCTAGTTGATCATTTGGAAAAGTGGAGAAGGTAGATTTGTCTAATGAATCATATGTTGAACTGTATCCCAATCATCACAAATACTGCAGAAGACCTATTGCAACCCGCATGGACCTAAGATTCTCACAGAAATCAGTCAAGTTTGTTGAAGGAAAAATCATGGTTTGGGGTTAAATTCAGTATAGGAGCCTGTAAGAGATCTGCAGAGTCGATGGCAACATCAACAGCCTGAGGTATCAAAACATTCGGGTAACACTTTACAATAAGGTTCATTTGTTAATGCATTTACTAACATGAACTAATCATGAACAGCACATGTACAGCATTTATTAATCATAATGGAAACTTACAAATGCATTATTAACATCCAAACTCATGCTTGTTAACATTAGTTAATGCACCGTGAGTTAACATGAACTCACAGTGAACAACTGTATTTTCATTAACTAACGTTAACATGAACAAATACAGTAGTAAATGCATTGTTCATTGTTTGTTCATGTTAGTAAATGCATTAAGTAACATTAACTAATGAACCTTATTGTAAAGTGTGACCAACATTTGTGCTGCCATTCCATTACAAACCACAGGAGAAGGTAAATTCTTCAGCAGGATAGCGCTCCTTCTCATACTTCAGCCTCCACATTAATGTTCCTGAAAGCAAACAAGGTCAAGGTGCTCCAGGATCTAGATGAACTCTGGGAGTCCTGCAAGAACTCTTTCTTTGCCATTCCAGACGACTTTAGTAAGTTATTTGAGTCATTGCAGAGATATATGGATGCAGTCCTACAAGCTCATGGGAGTCAGACACAATGTTAATTATTTTTTTTCCACTGCACCATAATTTTATATTCTGTAATGTACATTATTTCTGTTAAGCGACAAGACTTTTGTCTAAGCAAATTCAGACCTTACTATCCTAATTAAATAATTAAAAATCAAGGCATAATCATACTTTATTTTGGTAAAATAAGCCTAATCTAGAGGCCTTTGCCTCTCATAAGCCACTTCTGATACCAAATGATCAACTAGAAATCAAGTTATTGTTGGCTATCTCTAAAACTTGGATAGGCAGTGTATATATTATAAACATTATAGAATTGTCTACTTTTTATCCTTCCACAGTATAGACTTTTGATGGTAAGTGGTATTATAATTAATATCCTCATTATAGAAACATCAGCAATTAATTTTCCAGATTCCAAATGTATCTAACTCAATATGCCAAGCCTAACATACCCAACTGCTCTACAGTTAAAAAGATCAACCATCACATCAGTGTAATCACATGGATCTGTGTAACTAAAAATACTGCTTTCTAATGTACCTCTCTATCTGGAAGCTAGAGAGCCGCTGAACATTTAATGTAGAGTCACAGATGTGCCAAGCCTGTGTGAGCGATTTATCCTGAACATATGTCATGGAGATTTTTTATTCTTCTGATTATGTGACATTTCCCTCATTGCTGCAGCCATGTATATTTTTTTAAGGCAAGAAACGGCGAGTGCCTCATTTCATTTGTCGCCTTTTTGATAGTGTGTAACGCTGTTTCCCTTGTGCTTGACTGGCCCCTGAACGATTCTCCCCCCCGGCACCACGAGCCTTTATTAGAACTCTATCGGTGCTTTTAATGTGAAAATGCAATAAAGTCATTTCACGCCGCGTTGAGCAACCTCCACTTGTTATTGCGGGCCCTCTGTGTTATTGCAGGCCCTCTGTGACATGCTGGCAGGTTGGGGAGGGAGAATTGCTTCCTCTTTTCTCTCTCTGATGAGTCGGCTATCAGTGAGGTAAAGCTGGCATACGTTGCTGCTATCAAACCAATTCAAAGGAACAGACAAAATTTTACATTGACCTTAGTGAGTACATGTCGATTAATCACAATTTTTGATTTTTTCTTCATCTCCTTTTATTCCAGAAGGTCTCTTTTCACTTTGTACTATTGAGCTTATAGCACATAACGCTTATGCAATTGATGGTGGCACCTTTTTGCTACTATATCTAGGTTATTACTAGGTGAGTATATGTAGATTAATCGAGCATTCAGGATGAACTGAGCCTCACAATACTTTATTTTCTTTTTCTAAACAAGAGTTTTTGGGTTATCCAACAGGTCACTTTTCACATTACTGGGTTTATAACACATTAAGATTGAGCAATTTATTGTAGCAACTTTTTAATTATATCTAGGCTATAACTACATGAGTATATGTAGATTAATTGAGTGTTCAGCCTCACAATACTTTTTTTTAAGTCTAAAGAGAAGTATTTAGGTTATCCTGCACATCTCTTTTCACATAGTATTATTGGGTTTATAGCACATTGGGATTGTGCAATTGATAGTGGCACCTTTTTACTACTATAGGTATTACTAGATGAGTATTTTCAGATTAATCGAGCGTTCAAAATGAACTGAACCTCACAATACTTTATTTTCTTTTTCTAAACAAGAGTTTGTAGGTTACACTACAGGTCTCTTTTCACATTGTACTATTGGGTTTATATCAAATTAAGTTTGTGTAATAAATAGTGGCACCTTTTTACTACTATACCTAGGTAATTACTAGGTGAGTATGTAGATCAATCAAGCGTTCAAGATGAACTGAGCCTCACAATACTTTAGTTATTTTTTATCTAAACGAGTATTTAAGTTATCCTATGAATCTCTTTTCACATTCTACTATTGGGTTTTATATCACATTAGGAGTGTGCAATTGATGGTGGCAACTTTTTTACAACTATATCTAGGTTATTGCTTCAGTAGATGAGCATAGATTAATTGAGCGTTCAGGAGCGTTCAGGACATAATTATTATTATTTTTTTATCTTCACAGGAGTTTTTAGGTTATCCTACTGATCTCTTTTCACACTGTACTATTTAGTTTACAGCACATTAAGATTGTGCAATTGATTATGGCAACTTTTTATTTAATAAAAAGTATGAGTATATGTAGATTAATCGAGCGTTCAAAATAAAATGAGCCTCACAATGTTTTATTTTCGTTATCTACACAAGAGGTTTTAGGTTATCATATAAGTCTCTTTTCACATTTTTATTATAATGTCACTGCAGAAGACTACACAATTAACACAAATATAACTGCGTACTTGTGACAAATCTTTGCTATTATATTTTTATGAAAAAATGCTAATTAATTACATTTTCAAAATTAAATAAGCACCAGACTTTATCATCACTTTATTTATGATCCAAACTCCCTTCATCCTTCAGGTCTCTTTTCACACTGTACTTTCATATCGCAGTTTGATTGCTTAATTAACATGAGTCCCAATGTGAGTACTTGTGGCAGCTGTTTACGATTACATCTAGGTTGTGGCTTGTAAAAATCAAGATCAATCGAGTGATCCCCATTAAATTGAGCCTCACAATACTTTTATCAGTTTTTTTTTAAAAACATTTTTTTCTACCTCTTCATCTAGGAGTTTTCTTTTTAGCATTGTAATTTTTTAATTCACACTGCAGTATAACTGCGCAATTCACATAAACACCACTATGACTAACAGCAGATGTTTACTTCTTCGTCTATGTTAAGACTTGGAGAGAAGTCTTTCGCTTCAGATTTACCAACAAAAATTTACATGTACAAAAAGGGGTCCCACTTTATATTAAGTGTCCTTAACTACTGTGTACTTACATAAAAAAAAAAAAAAATACAATGTACTTAATGTGTTAATAATGTATTTGAGAACACTTGTGGTGCTCTTGAGTTGGGAGAGAGGTTGGGTTATGGACAGGTTTGCTGGTATGGGTAGGTTTAAGGGTGGGTTAAGGTGTAAGGGATGGTCAACAGTGTATTTACAAATGTAATTACAAAAGTTAAATACAGATGTAATTACATGCATGTATTTAATCAAGCATCAGTACATAGTAAATACATGTATTTACACAATTAGTACATTGTAACAAACTATTAATTCCTGTGTAAGTACATATAAGTTAAGGGTACTTAATATAAAGTGGGACCCAAAAAGGTTCTTCCAATTGCCTGTCACAAATGTACCACCAGATACAAAGACTGAGCAGCTTGCGCTTTATTTTTTATTTTTTAGAAACAAGCAGCTGTGAAAAATCCATTCTGCTATAATAAGTGTGATCACAGACCAGGACCGTGCAAACACATAAATTATTCTTCATTAATAGCTGTTTTAAAAATAGCTTTTAAACCAATTTTTATCATACATGAACCGTGGGTCACTTATTTAAAATACTAGTGGTTTAAAGTAAATTCAGTTTAGCTTATTTAATCCTATACAGTGTCGTTTCATTTGACAATACAAATATAAAATAAACACATATACAAATAAAAATATATGGTCACACTTTATTTTGATGGTGCGTTTGTTGAATTTAAGTTACATTGCATCTACATGCCAACCTATTCTCATTAGATTATAAGTAGACTGTTAGGTTGGTGTAGGGATGGGGTCAGTTAGGATTAGTGTAAGCTGACATGTACATGCAAAGTTTCTTATAGTCAGTTAAATGTCTGTTGAGGGAGCAGTATCAGTAGATATTAAACAGGCAGTCTACTAATACTCAAATAGACCATCAAAATAAAGTGTTATCAAACATATTAACACACATGCACAGTTCTTATTCTCAGTGTTGAATACATTGTGCTGCTAATATGTGTGGATTTACAAAAAAAAAAAGAATATTAAAGAAACAAACTTTTGGGTGGTGGTGTACTTTAAGGGAAGAAAACATAATAGTATGTTTTGTCAGGTTGTGTGGATGACACCCGCAGTGGAACAGACTGTTCGCACACATACATAAAGACTGAAGCAGAGGCACATTCCTGCTGCAGTACATTTTACTTTTCTCACTCACTCCTATCAAAAATATAACACTCTTTCCTATTTCCCACCTGTCAAATATCTCTCCATTCAAATGAACTGCAGTTTAACAATAGCCGATTTCTCAAACAGCTTCAGTTTGAGGGTAAGGAATATAATGAGTCGTGTTCATCAACCAGAATTTAGCTATTAAAAAATCATCATAAAGCAGATATATTAGTAAACAGCATTCACTAGTACTTACAGTGGTACTCAAATTAATTATGCAATGTTGCTGTAGTAAAAATCCAAAGTACAATGTAAAGAGAGATGCTCAGGATGAGTGAATAAAGAGCTGATTATAAAAATAAACAGCTGCCACAAGTGCACGTTTACTCATGTTAATTGCCCAATTTCATTGCAGCATGTACTCAACACAGTACAATCTGAAGATAAACCTTCTTAAAAGAGATGAGACAAACTCTGCTTTGGATCAAAAAAATAAAGGATGCAAGTGCTATAGGCTTAGGGCTGCTCGATTAAGGGAAAATCATAATCCCAATTATTATTTATTTATTTTTTTTTTTAAGATATATTTTTGGCCTTTTTGCCTTTATTATTAGATAGGACAGATTTTAGACAGGAAGCGAAGTGGGAGAGAGAGAGACAGGGAGTAGGGTAGGGAAATATCGTCGAGCCGGGATTTGAACTCGCGACGCCCTGACGTGCTATTGCACCATATGTCGGCGCGCTAACCACTAGGCTATTGCGCCGACATATTCACGATTATTTTGGTCATTATTGTAATCACAATTATTCAAAATGATTATCAGTTGAAGTGAAAATTATTCGTCCTCCTGTGAATTTATTTTTTATATATAAATATTTCCCAAATGGTGTTTAACAGAGTTTTTTTTACAGTATTTCCTATAATATTTTTTTCTACTGGAGAAAGGCTTATTCAGTTTATTTCAGCTAGAATAAAAGCAGGTTTGAATATTTTGAAATCTATTTTAATAGCTCGATATTATTAGCCCCTTTAAGCAATATATGTTTGATTGTCTGCAGAAGAAACTACTGTTATACAATGACTTGTCTATTTACCCTAATTAAGCCTTTGAATGTCACTTTAAGCTGAATACCAGTATCTTGAAAAACATCTAGTAAAATATAATGTGCTGTTGTCATAGCAAAGTTAAAATAAATCAGTTATTAGAAATGAGTTATTAAATCTGTTATGTTTAAACTGTGCTTTAAGCATCTTCACTGTATTTTTGATTTTATTATTGATTAATAATAAAAAACAGTCGGCAGCAGCAGGAATATCGCACGCTGTCACTTTAAGAATAGTACGGCTCTGAAATGGTTTCTCTTTCACGTGTCTTTTGATTCTCAACTTGTTAGTTCATTACACAAATGAGGGTTAATATGAATAATCACTAAACACCGCGCTCTGACACAAATGTCCATGTATTTGACCATTAAAGCGCTCGCATTAAGATCGCTAAGCGCGGCGCGCGCGCAAACACGCATACACGCTACCTGTCCGAGGCTAACCACGGCACGCACACACACAACAGCATGTGCTCTTTTGCGCTTTTAAAAATATGAATAATGCGCATCCCGTGCTGCAAAAGTTACATTACAGCACATGCTTTTAGTCATTTTCACGTGTAACTGAGCTTTGCAGAGGCAAAGAGTTTTCACACTTGTACAACTGGAAAGGGGGCGGTATGTGATGGAATAATCGTTTATCTCGATTAATAGTTTTTCATAATCGTTAAAAGCCGAAATCAAAATCGGATTTTCGATTAATTGCACAGCCCTATATAGGCTTAGTTTATTCAGAACACTTGATTATTCTGTTTACTCAGCAAGTAATAATGTTGATATATTAGTGAAGATGATGTATTCACAGTGGTACTCACATTAAATTGCACAATCCTAACTCATCGCTGTTAAAAAAGTGATGTGAGTAAGCTTTATACATGGAGAAACAACTAATATAATGCAATGTGTATTTATATAGCGCATATATGGCCATACACCCAAAGCACTTCGTAAGCATGAGGGGGGTCTGTCCACACCACCACCGGTGTGTAGCATTCACTTGGATGATGTGACAGCAGACACAGGACAAATGTGCCAGTGTGCTCACTACACACCAGCTTTTGTTACTCTTTGTGAGGAGTGCCATGGGATTTCAGGAGCGTCAGGACCTTGGTTTAACATCTCATCTGAAAGTCAATGACACTTGCTAACAGTGGTACTCAGGATAATCGTACTGATAAAATCTAGAAGCAAGTAATATCTGAAGAGAGACCTTCAGGAATAACGTGGTAGAGACAAAATGCCAAGAGTATACTCACAATCGTACTCAGGCTAATTGTGCAATCTTCCTGCAGTATGAATCCAAGAGTACGAACCAAAGAGTAAAAGTTCTGTAAAGAGTAGAGACAAACTATGATTTGAATAAAAAAATAAGAGGTGCAAATGCTATATGCTCAGTTTATTCGGAACACTCGATTATTTTGTTTACTCAGAAAGTAATAACATTAAAATATTAGTAGAGAGTTAGTACTCACAGTGGTACTCACAGTAATTGTGCAATCTTACTGTAACTTAGAAACCTTCATGATGAAATAAGCAGGGACAAACTGTGGATCAATAACAATGTGAAGCAAGTAACCTTCATATAGTGGAAAAACTGCTACCACTAGAGCTCACAGTGGTACTCATAAAAATATTACTGTTGTAAGATTTCCATGTAAAGTAAAATGTGAAGAGAGACCTTCAGGATGACTGCCACTAGTCACAGTTAGGCATTGGCCAGTATGAGATTCTGACGGTATGATAACCTTGGGTAAAAAGATCACAGTTTCACGGTATTACGGTATTGTGATTTCTACAAAATATACTCTTTTTAAATGTCTGGGTAAAAAACAAAAACTTTTTCCCATTTGAAAACAATATATATAACATACCTCAGGAATGGTTATACAGAAAGTTTTAGCCGTTTTGTAAACCTTGACTTTTCCAAACCGCGGTATACCTTGAAAGCGGTTATCATCCCATTCCTAGTCACAGTTGTACTCAAACTTAAGGCCCTGTATATTTCAATCAAAATTTAAAAAGAACGGAAATGACGTGGGAACCAAATCTGATCAAAACAGTTTGCTTGCGAAACACCCCACTAAAGCAGGGGAACTGAAGTGGGTCAGCTCATTTTACTTTTAAACACCTTTGAGCCGTCATTGGTCAGTGATGATTATGCAGTCGGTGGGTGTGTTCTAGAACTCTGCCATAAATAACTCCACTTAGACATGCATGGCATCCACGGAACTCAGAATCAGACAGGAGAAAAATATCCAACACAACAACACCATGATTACAACACGAGCTGGCGTGATTAGTCCATTGACACATAGCACTTTTCAACTCTGAAAACTGGACTGACACGGTTTAATTTACTAGAACTTAAGCTGCTTTGACACAAACTTTATTGCAAAAGCGCTAAATAAATGAACATGAATTGAATTGAATTAAACTAGGCTGGCTTGAGGTCCTTTACCAATCCTCCTCTCCTCTCTCTGCTCCCCATTCATTCCTGTCTCCTTTATACTTTCCTACAAATTAAAGGTCATAACCTCTAAAAATTATATTTAAAAAAGCAAAAGAAAGCAACATGAATACACTGGAGGGTTGAGTAGCAAAACTGTTACACAGGTATCTACACCTGTACAATCACTCATGGAAAGCGGTGTTAGTGAGGCCAGCAGGAGGCACTCAACCTGATGTCTGTGTGAGTCCTAATGCCCCAGTATAGTGAAGGGGACACTACACTGTCAGTGAGCGCAGTCTTTCGGGTGAGACGTTAAACCGAGGTCATTAAAATCCAATGGCACGTCTCGTAAAGAGTAGGGGTATAAGCCCGGTGTCCTGGCCAAATTTCCTCTATCAGCCCTTAACCATCACAGCCTCTCAATCATCCCTATCCACCGAATTGGCTCTATCACTGTCTCTCCACTTCATCTAAAGCTGTTGTGTGCAGTTGTCATGTGGCTGAAGTCGCATTATCCAAGTGAATGTTGCACGATGGTGGTGGTGTGGAGAGACCCTCCTCATGAATGTGAGCCGCTTTGGGTGAATGGCCATACACATATATACAGTAAATACACATTACATCTGATGAAGTTCTAAACATTGCTCATTCAGTGTCTGCCCCTTGCAAATGTAAAGCATGCTGTTTGTCGGATATTTATGAATCGGTTGTTCTCTCTCAGCCGCCGTTGTTGTGTTAAGCAGTACACTCAAGTAAACACATTTAAAACCCCGCCTCCTGCAGCACATGGGTGTCTGAGTGTTCGAAAACCGTCATTTAGTTTTTTTTTAATTATTTCTAGGCTAAAAATGCAAAACAACTTTATTTGAACTTCACCGGAGGCTCTATTGCACAATCTTCTTACAGCATCAACCCAAGAGTACAATCTGAAAAGAAGAGAGTGCTGCGAGGCTGGGTCCATTCAGAACACTTGATTAATCTGCATTTACTCACCAAGCTCAATGTAAAAACTATTCTTTCAAGTTTCTTCTATTTATATATTATTTGCAAACTTTAGCAAATGCTAAATTGATATCGTTTCTTATTATCTACTTTCTGTTAAAAGCACAGCACAGCCACAACAAACTGATTTCCTCCTTGAGCAGCCTTTATCTGTTTCCTCACGCTTTATGAGTGTTGATAATTCTGTACTTAACACTATCTGCATTCTGCACTTTCAACAGTCAAGGCAGTTTGCATAATTTGATGACCAGTAAGTACTGCTCTGCTCTCTCTAGAACGGACATTAAAAAAGACGTCTTAAAAAATTGAAGAGTCTGCAAGTCAGGTGCATCCTGCAGAGCTTTCATCGTCACTATTATTAACTGCCTTGAATATATGACACGTATACCCCAAAAAAGTACAGATTGGGTCATCCTTCATAGTACTCTGCAGTGATGTTTTTGTAAAATTGTCTCAGGACAGGGTTATTCAACGTGACGTTCGAGAGCTCCGCACCTGCTTTAGTATTTGAGCAAGCATTCTCTCCAACGCAGAATGTCAAAATCCTTTAGTCGGTAACGTTGACATGCGATAGCAAAAGCTACAATTGCGGACCCAGAAAGCACTCATCGTCTGAGCTGACTGCATGTCTTGTTGGCCGTTGCGTCAGACAGGACAAATAGGACTGAATTTTTTTGGTTCGAGTGTTGGTGAAGGACTAAAAGAGGGCATGATATGCAAAATGCAACATAGTTGGAATGCGCTGTACATCTCAGTGAACACTTAGAAGTAAAATAAAGCTTTTTATGGAAAGAAATGGCTAGCGACAATAAAAGACTTCACACAAAAAAAGTCATTACTGAAAATGCTTTAGTTTGTAAGCGGCCTTTTGTTTAGATACAATGTAACTGGTGGTGAAAAAAAAAACGAAACAAAAGTGGATTGACATTGAACACCTGCATAATGTCATCAATACGTGACTGAGTGCATCAATCCATTGTTCAACTCTGCAGTCTAAAAATAAGCATAAATAAGAAACCGGCAGCAGCACAGTCCAAAAGCTTTCCAAGCAACATTAGCAACACTATACTAAATATCATTACTGAAATGCACTTTTTATTGATCTTTTTTTTTACTCTCGGTCTGCGCTAGATTATAAATAGGGACCCGAAAAACAAGCATATTACATCTAATTTGATGAAACCGCTCCTTCTGACCATTCAGCCATGTCTGTCAGAACTGATTTCGAAATCCTTAAATTGTATGAATCACTTTTAATGGTTTATGAAATTCTTGCATCTTTTCAATGTCTTCAAACTATTTATATGTGGCTTATTGGAAATTTGCTGGAGCTGAATTTTTCCAACATAGCCTCATTCTAAAAACATAGCCCTATATACATTTTTGGAGATACCAAATTATGTAGCCAGAGGTATGTATTAGGGATGTCTAGATCTCATAACGGGATAGGATATCAGGCCCAATCAAGTGGTTTTAGACTTGATCAGAATCGGCGTTGCCTCCTGATCAGGACTTGATAATATATTCTCATTATTTTAACACATCTATAGTTATGCAGTGGTACAGAGTTAGACCTCTTTCTTGACTTCACACAGAAACGGCAACATGTGTGGCATTACATCACTTTGTTTCAGAGATGCTATTGGTTAAATGCTAGCAAAGTAGAACACGCAAGCAGCTTGATGCGGAAAACACGAGTATGTCTGCGGACTGGAGGTACTATAAAGTTGATGCAACAACATTGCCATAGCAAACTGTGAGATGTGTAAACTTTGGATTGCCTGCTGGGTATTTTAAGTTGGGGTGCTTTTTGGTTTTTTTATATATATTTATTGTTGCACTAAAGTCCAAAAGTGAAGAATTTATGTTATTTATTACTTGGTTGTTCAAGCTACCACACAGAAGTGCTCTGTTAAAAGAGTTGTTGAATGTTAAAATTCCTTATAAAAAATAAGGAACATCCTGGATCTGTTTCTTTTATGTATTTAGTATCGGATCAGGTTTCAGTAGATACTCAAAATCAAATGTCTCAGACTCGAGAACAAAAAAAAAACCTTATTCGGACATACCTAGTCCTTGTTGCTTAAAACGAACTCTATGATGGGGTATGACAAGATTCCATTTCGCGCTTACCAGCTGACCACTTACTTTACATTCGTACTGTATGGACGGCTTTGCCACTGTTACCAGTTTGTCCGTTTAGCTTGTTTAGCACGTCGGCGGATTGTTCGTTTAACTCATTTAGCATGTTGGCGGACTTGAGAAGCAGAGTGGTGTTGACCATGATGACGGGGTTTGAGTCCAGCAAAGAATGGTTCCAGAAGGCAGGTAAGACAAAAACAGAAACAAAAAATTTAATAAACAAGTAAATAACGGTGAGAATGTGGTAAAATTTGAAAACGTGGTAAAATCAGGCAAAGTTTTTTCTTGATTGCTTTTAAAAACTGTTAATTGTATTAGAGAAAAGGGTGGGCTGGTACATTGCTGCTTTTGAAAACACTATTGGTTGGGTTTAGGGAAGGAGGACGTTGGGTCAGTCAGTCATTCAGTCAGTCAACTGCGGCATCTGGTGGATTTACGCGGGAGTAACAGGCACGAATGGCACTTGCCAGAGAAATCTGAGATCTGAAAATACATACACAGCGGCATCTGGTGGGTTTGCGAAAACAAAAACTGCAAAAAAATTAGCTCCTAGGACGTATTTGGCGCTCTCCAGAAATGTATATAGTGGTAAATTTTTTTTAGAATGAGCCTGGGTTGAATTTTTCTGCATCAAAAGCCTTGATAGCAAAGAGAACTTACTGTATGATCAAACGTAATGGCAATTAGGCTTGCGCAGTAATACGGTAATATGGTATACCGCGGGATCTAAAAATAGCAACGGTGTCATGTTCAATACGTTATACTGTCATAAATAACAATGCACTTAAATAGGAGACAAGTATTAAATAATAAATATAATTTATTTAATGTCTACAAATGCATATGCTTGATTGTCATCAAGAAACAGTGTGAAGGAGAGAGAGAGAGGTGAGGTAAGATGGCGAGTCGCGCACCAAGTGACCAGCAGTTTGGCAGTATTTCTAACCGAACGAGAAGAAAGATGTGGTAAAAACGAACTGGAAGTCTGCATTCCCGCAGCTGTACCGTAGGAGCCGCGGGACCCGACCAGATTTCTTGCGGTGCAGGCATAAATTTCAGAATAAAGCGCGGAAGCAGTCGCTAACTCTGGTGTAAATTGAAAGGGAGTGGTTTTGTGTGTGTGTGTGTGTGTGTTTGTGAGTGTGTGTGTGTGTGTGTGCACGTGCGCACGTGTGCGTGCATGCATGCGTGTGTGTGTGTGTGTGTGTGTGTGTGTGTGCGAATGAGAGAGAGCGTGAAGCTGTGTGTCACTTGTGTGTCACACGTGCTCTATATGTGTGTGTGTTTGTGTGTGTTAATGAGACAGAGCATCCTGTGCAAATCTTTAATATGAACAAGACAAACTAGTGACCGCAAACCTTAGGTCGCATATGCAGTATTTAGTTTCTGAATGGTTAAGCCACAAGCCAACAGCTTGGTAACGCTGTCTGAGCCTTACGTCATAATTTTTTTATTATGCACAGTAATACCGGATACCGGGGTAAAATAGGGAGGAGGTTTGACGGTATCAAAATTTGGATCCCACCCAAACTTAATGGCAATCATTTTTAATTGATATGTCAATTGATATTGTCATTTTTGTTGCACTTTTAAACGATTACTCAATATGCTTTTGTATTTGTTCCTTAGCACTGTTTTAATGAATTGCTGTCGGAAATTATTTTCTAATGTTTATGTTGTTGATGTTTTTAATTGTGCTTAGGACCTGAATTCAACATTTAACCACCATGAGTGCACTGACCAGCCGTAAATTACGGTAAGAAAGAGATGGCCATGATTAAATAAATTGAATAGGCTTTAATCATCTCTTATTATTGAGCGGCCTTGATTCGGAATGATGTAGAGAGCGAAAGTGAATGACAGTGGGAGAGGTGAGGGGTTGAAAGCTTCTGGAGAGGGAGCACAGGCTCACATCAGTATCGTATCATGGCAACAGAGACAGATGGAGAAGGGGTGGAAGACGTGGGTGTCAAAAAAAAAGGCTGTGCATTTCACCGAGCCTGGGTTTAGTCAGCGCAGAGAGACTTCGATGGGTAGACACTACGTAAAAAAAAAAAAATAAATAAAAAATATGTGCAAGCTTATTCGCATTCAACACGACACAAACCATACAACCAGCTCAGATAATGAACTCTGAGTCACTATTTTCTCTGACCATCACCAATTCTCCGCAACGTTCATCAGAAAAAATAGTGACACAGAGAATGAGTAAGAATGTGGTCGTCACTGAAACCATTTTAAAATTCTAAAAGAAAACCGATCATTTTCAAGTAAAACACAAAGAGGATTGCTTTTTCAATCAATTGATCTTAAATTAGATGCATTAAATCAGAAGTGGAAACTCAATATCTCCACTTGCGCTCTTAAGAATCCATGAAAGAAAATGCAGACCAAAAAAGTAAACATGAGTTCAAGGTTTTAGGGTTTTTTTTGTAACACTTTTTTAAAAAAAGGTTCCATTTGTTAGCATTAGGTAACTGCATTAGCAAACATGAACTAACACTAGAAATACCTTAGGGTATACCTTAGGGCACCCTCATTTCTGAGGGTACATTTACACAACAGTGCTCGACTTTTCCTTTACACTTTTGGAGTGCAAAATGTAACATTTATGACTTAACAAGATATTACAAGATCTAAACAGCTTTCAAGAGTTCACACTTAGATGATGCTTGATGATGTTAGCAGGCTTGGCATGCTGTCCTGGGGAGAAAACCCTGAGCTCGGAGATGGATGAGACCAATGCTCCCACCTAGTCAATGAGCATGTAAGGGAATACGAGATCAGGTAGATCTAGAGACCTCCCCCAATTCATTCAGCTTATTCCTTGATTAACAATGGCAGCTTTATAGGAATACACCACCAACCACACCAGTGCATACTCCTGTAGTGAAGTTTAGTACTGAAGTGCACTGTAAACCCTAATAAGTTGAGACTACTCAAATGATTTGAGGAAAGTGATTCCGTCAGTTCGTTAGAGTAATGGGAAATCAACAACTGAATTAATTGAGTTGACCAAATGTGGTCTCTTTATTGAATTAACCTTAATGTTTATTTACAGATAACTTAAATGTTAAAGTACAGATAACTTAAAATGGCTAATAGGCTAAACTTCCAAATTTTTCAGCTTTTATATTGTTTAACTTACTCCCAGGGCTTTTTATATTGAAGTTAATATTTAGCCGCATCATGTTGGTGTTTCATAATGTAAAATTTTTACGAGGTTACGAGCATTAGCCCAACGCTCAACCCCCAACCTATAGGACCAGGACACACACACATACACAACGGACAATTAAGCTTACCCAATTCACCTATAGTGCGTGTGTTTGGACTTGTGGGGGAAACTGAAACACCTGGAGGAAACCCACACGAACATGGGTAGAACATGCAAACTCACACAGAAATGTCGATTCAAACCAGTGACCTTCTTATACCCACTGCACTACCGTGTCACCCCTTCATGTATATCAATTGAGAAAAATGTATATAAGCATTTAAATATCTACTTACTAATTTAAGTTTGGTCTTTTGTCAAATGGGTTCATGTAGTGTCTCTGTCCTGCTGTGCTTCAGCAAAAATCAGCATAACAAACAAAATGACCACCTTGCATCATATATCATATATCAACCAATCAGCATGGTTGTCAAGGCAGAGTTTCAAGGGCAACCAATCAAAACAGAGACATGGTGAATCGTTTAAAGAAATTAAAATATTAATTAAGTTTTTTTGCTGCCTTATGAGTAAGGCAAACACAACTGTATAAGTTTTGATGCCAAAACTTGGTATTTTAAGTAATGTCAAGTTATAATAACTTAATATTTTTAATATTGACAACAGTGAGGTTTACAGTGTGCTTGTGACTGTTACTATTATTTAATTAAATTATGTCTCATGTCTTTGGACTGTGGGAGGAAACCCACGCAAACATGCGTGGAACATGTACACTCTGCACAGATAGGCCGACTGGCCCAGCTAGGACTTGAACCAGCAACTTTCTTTCTGTGAGGCAGCAGTGCTAGCCACTGAGCCGCCATGTCAATCAATCCTGAATTAACTTAGAAAAGAAGTGGATGAGCAGGTCTTCCAAAACGAAGATAAGGGAGTAAAGTTAGGCAGAATTTTTATGTTGAGTTTGGAATGATTGACTTGGCAAGCTATGATTACGGATGGAGGACAAGCCACGATCAATCATATCACATGCTCATCTCAAAAATAGTTTGTGAAACTTCACTTAATAAAATGGTTTACCAGTGCGCATCTTGAGACAAATCCATACCGTGAAAATGCTGGCTTTTACATAATTCCTTCATGTTGTTCCAACACAAGTTAATTAAGTTAACATGGATTGAATATAAACAATTAGGTTGTCCCAAAAAAAACTCAAGAATTGTGTTGTTTAAGCTCATTTTAAATATGAACAAGCAGCAAAAGTATTTTTGGAGTGTATGGCACTGACATATTTTAGGTTCTTTTAAGTCGAAACAGCTAATCAATATAGTCAAAGACTAGCCTAAAGCTTTTTCTGTAAAACTGGGGCTATATGTCGAAAGTTGACTTAAGTGTAACTAAACACTTTAAAACTCTATTTAAAAAGACATATTTTTGAGAGCTTTTTGGCGACACTTACAATAAGGTTTTATTTATTAACATTATTTAACTGATGGTAACTATCAGGATTAGTTTAATTACTGGCTTTTCTGTCAACAAGGAAAAGCTGCAGTATAGGGCTGCACAATATATCATTCCAGCATCAACACACATCACAAAATATTGTATGTAGAGTTTAAATTGTGATTTATCATTTGCATGTGTTTTTGAGGCCTAAAATTGTATAAAGATTTTAAAAGCATTTAAGCATAATATACTGTATTATTTGCAAATTTTATAACAATTAATTTTATTGAATTATTTTTATTTGTATTATTTAATTACTGTACCTGAATACTGTTAGAATTGGAAAAAAAATTATATATATTTTTAATTGTATTAATCTATGCTAGTAGAACATAGGTCTCAAACTCAATCCCTGGAGGGCTGCAGCTCTGCAGTTTTGCTCCAACCCTAATCAAACACAGCTGATCCAACTAATCAAGGTGTTTAAGAATAGTCTTGACCACCTTGATTAGTTGGATCGTGTGTGTTTGATTAGAGTTGGTGTGAAACTGTGCAGAGCTGCGGCCTTCCAGGAATTGAGTTTAAGACCTATGATGGTTCATTTTATTTTATACAAATGCACTTCTCCACAGAACCATCCCAATCAGTCTGAAATGCTTCATTCTTTCCAAATACAGACATTCAAGTCATCTGGTGAAATTATAGCCATATTGCAATGTAGAATAAAAAAATAATGCAATGTTAGTTTTGTCCAATATTGTGCAGCCCTACCGCATTATTATTGTTACTTTCATAGTTTTTTGTTTGATGTTTCAGAAGATGTTTGTGAAGTCCAGCTACGTAAATATGCAATAATTTATGCACTGTATACATCCTGTAGAACAAGCAAGCATTTGAACAAAGCTAAACATAGTGTGTTTGTTTGTTTGTTTGTTTTTATATTTTCTTACAATATGCTTCTTCACGACATTGTTTGCTTTCTCCTATGAACTGCATTATGTGCCTGCTGTTCCCTTGAGAAAACTTGTCTGAGCAAGTATATGAACTGCCAGCCCAAGAGAAAGAGGGAGGGAGGGAGAGAGAGAGAGAGAGAGAGAGAGAGAGAGAGAGAGAGAGAGAGAGACAAAGAGAGAGGAAGAGAGAAGCTAACTAGGACTGCCAAAGATAACATGTTAGTGCATATGATTAATTACATTTGCTTGTCTGTAATTTAACCATCACTGAAGCTTAACATCACCTGTATAACCTTTGAGTCAAACACGGTCACAGCAGGTCAGTGGCAAGAGCAGCTTGCCATATTTAGGAGCATAATGTGTCAGGGAAGCTATACATTATTTAATTACTGCAAAGTTGTCACATTTTGATGCAGAGACCTCAAAAAGTGATGTTTATAGCCATTTGTGATAAGACTGTGTGATTATCAAGACATTTGATTAAAATAAATAAATAAATAAATAAATAAATAAATAAATAAATAAATAAATAAATAAATAAATAAATAAATAAACAAACAAACTGGATATTGAAGTAAGTTCTCAATAGAAAAGACTTCATTAAATGTTATTTACTGCTGTGATGGCAAAACTGAATCATTAGTAGCGGGTGAACATGGTTGTTTGTTGATCTAAAAAAATATTTCAACTCAAACAATGTATTTTGTTGTTATACTGCAATCAGTTTATGCAACTATTGATGTTGTTTGAACCTCACAGACTTACATTGAACCCAATGTTTTGCTGAAGAGTTGCATTGAAATTGTTCACAATATAAGTAATTGTATGTGTTTTAGTTAAAAGAAAGACTTGTTAGTGCTTAATCTTCATCATTTTAAAGTTTTAAAGATTAAGAAGAGTTTCAGTAAAGTGTTTTAGTTCAGAGGTTACCGCTTTGCAGAAAAGTAGCTGTCTTGGCAGCTTTATTAACAACATTAATGTTTGTTACTTCACTCAGTGAGCCATACATGTGCTAATGCCATTTCTGAGATCATTAAGCATTTTAGTAAGTTTGTTCTTGGCTTCAATTAATCTAAAATATGGTGAAATAACACAATTCAAATGAATGGAAATATGTGCCTTAATTAAATTCCATTATGTACTAAGTAGTAGAAATAGAATAGAAGCAATGTTCGCTTTGGCTTCATTTATTTATTACTATATTTACATCAGCATGAAATGATGTTTTCTTAGGTCAAATAAAAGGGATAATTTCAAACTTACAAAGTGATATAAAAAAGCAGGAAAAGTCAAGTTCATTTACTGACAGTTATGCCTTAGTTAAACCATGGTAAATGTTCAATTGGTTAAACTTAGCATAATAAGTAACCTTACTTAGATTTCTCAGTTTAACAAATCCAGTAGTAGGTGTTGGTGTTACCGCATGATGTATAATTTATACGTTTTTTACATAGTAGCAGTCTTCAGTATCACATCACTCTTCACAACACAGTCACAAATGTTTAGTAAACATTACTTATTTGTTTATTATGTAATATTAGTTTTAAAAACACTTCTATTTAAAATGTAAATTGTAATATTTTAGATTTTTAGGAATATTTGATAAACTGAAGTAGCAGAATATTCAAGGCACTATATACAGTTAACATCAGAATTATTAACCCCTTTTGATTTTTTCATCCGGGTGCTCCTGTTTCCCCCACAAGTCCAAAGACATGTGGTACAGGTGAATTGGGATATGCTAAATTTGACTGTAGTGTATGTGTGTGAATGAGTGTGTATGGATGTTTCCCAGTGATGAGTTGCAGCTGGAAGGGCATCCGCTGCGTAAAACATATGCTGGATAAGTTGGCAGTTCATTCTGCTGTGGCGACACCACATTAATAAAGAGACTAAGCTGAAAGAAAATGAATGAACGAAATTAATAAAGTTGGCGGTTCATTCCACTGTGGTGACCCCAGATTAATAAAGGGACTAAGCTGAAAAGAAAATGAATGAACGAAATGAATAAAGTTGGTGGTTCATTCCACTGTGGTGACCCCAGATTAATAAAGGGAATAAGCGGAAAAGAAAATGAATAAATCAATAGTATAGTCACGATCGCCAGCAATCCACTTCTGACAGATCACTGGTGAACTACATGTCTGAAGGAACTACAAATCCCATCAGGCCATGTGACACACACCAGTTGCTGATAATTCAGACTATTTATTCCACATATCTTCTCTCTGTTAAACAGAAATTGTGGGAAAATATATGGGGGGCTTCAACTTTCTCCTTCCTTTCTTCAAATCAGTTAGAACCCCTGCTGAATAAAAATGTTATGTTATTTAAATATGGGGAAAACTATTGACCCTCATTACCACTGAAAATCATACTGTAAAATGTTATGCTTAAGCTATTTGCACATATTATTTATTATTTTTTAAGTATTACATTAAGTTAAAACATCCTAATTACAATTTGAATAGATTGACAGCCCTAAAAAAAGTAGAAAAAACACTAAGCGTCTAATAGCAAATTAGCACTGTTGTATAAAAATTCATGCTTTTCCACTTGCAGGTTTTAAAAGCTCATTACAGCTCTTACAACTCCAGCACTCCGTCTCGTTTCTCGAAACACTGCCGCTGTCGAGTCACGTCTCACCAAATGTGCCTGAAAATGGGAAATCATTTAGTTCATAATGAAAACCATTTCTGAGCCACATAATTAAGAGGGCTCTTCTTTAAAAGGGACACATGATTAATTTGTTTCGCAGGAAGCTTGCGAAGGTAATTAAAACAATGACACTTTTGCCCCGATGAACTTGTACAATTTTTCCATGTACGTGGCTTGAGGGATGATGTGCGTTGTCTGTGCTCCAGGCTGGCCAGTTGGATATCATTCTTTGCTTTAGTTGTGACCTTACGCTCATTTCATTTAGCCAGAGAATATTTAGAAAGGATGAACGCTTTTGAGGTAGGTTTTTTTTTTTTTTTTGCTTGTCGTCAGGGCCAAAGTCATTTATGGTCATCCTTTTTTGAACGTTAGCTTAAATTACACCATATTTTCTCCTTTCTTTTGAAAGAGGACACATCCCAAGATTATCACCACATTATTTCTTGTGGTACTTTAATTCATTTAATACAGTGATATAAATGAAAAGCAAGATATGCTTGATGAAAATGATCTGTTAACATAAAGAATACAAGTTATTGATCATTTACATCAGCCATCATGTCAAAATCTAGTCAATTTGTTTCTTTTGTGGAGAAAGCAATTCATTTCAAAGTCTAGTCTGATAACTTTGTTTAATCTATTAAAATTGGCAAGAAGCAGTCTTTTTTTCACATACTGTGTTTTGAAAAGACTTCTCGATTGGAAAAAAAAGCGAAACAAAAAAATGCAAAAATTTTACAAAACAAATTGTGTACACTGATGAATCCCTTACAGTAAATACTTAAATAGAACTCACATTAGCAATGAATAAATACTTTTAAAGTGGCACATTTTTATTTTGAAACTTCATAATGTTGTTTTGGGGGTTTTCTACATTAGGTTTAAATGTTTAAAAGTAAAATAATAAAAATTTTTCAATATGGTTTCAAGATTTTTATTTAATTTTATCTATTGTTAAATAGTGTGGAGATGCATTACTTGAATTTGATTAATGCATTGTTTGCATTCTTATGTTTATGGCTTCATGCATTGTTGGCATGCTCTAAAGTTAATAAATGGCTACAAGATATGACAAGAGAAAGATTCTAGTAAAGGAAATTAATATTAAATTATTATTAAATTAATATGAGAATTTAGGTTTATATATATATATATATATATATATATATATATATATATATATATATATATATATATATATACATAAATAAAGCATATCGCGAAATGCGGACGTTTTTTTCTATTCATTTGGCGTGCATTTATTAAGTTCCATAACACTCTCACCAATCCATACTCCTTATTTGTGTCTAATACCCCAGTTTGTCACGGGGTATGAATGAAATGTTCATGAGTTAAAGTAAAACAGCCTAACTGCTGATTTTCCAGCTGATTTGATTCAGAAGGGCACTTTTTGTCAGACGGTTTACCGGTCAGGTGTACATCCGCGCTAAATTATCAAGGTAAAAGTCATCATAGATTGCGCAGAAACGCAGCACGTTAACGCCGATTACGGCCCACCACTTATATATATACCTGACTTTTGTCTGTGGTATAGACTTTTGTCTGTGGTATATTTTTTACAGAAAGTCAATGCAAAATGTTGGCAAAAATATTGCGGCAAGTTTTAAGAAAACCCGCAGCAATTTTAGGCCGTATTTAAAAAAAATCTAAATGAAAAAGTCACAAAATAATGAAGGTACTGCCTATTTTACAAAAATGGTGTCTTTTAAACACTTACGGTGTTTATCAGTAGGCAGATTGCATGTTCATGTATTCACAAACGTATAAACCATTATAGGGTGGTCAAATGAATTCGCTTTTTATTATCTGTAGATTTTTATTATTAATATTATTATTATTATTTAAGATACAGATCAGTGCAAACTATTTGCCACGATTTCTAGAGAAGACCCACAACCTCCCCATATGTCTTGTTTATTCCTCCCTCAAGGGGGATCAAAAGTTAATTAGAAGAGTCAAACCCCCCAGTACTTTGAACACTGCTCATTTTCATGACTGCTCAGGAGAGTTCCTTCTCTCGGCAATTACAAACAAAGCAAATGCGTATCAGTTTATCAATATACATGAATAATGGCCAATAATTTCTCTTTAATGTATCTTTAGCAGCCATGAATTTTAATTTTGTTTTGGCTGTATGTTGCGTTTAATGTACAGTAGCATTACATTTAATGTGCCAGTGAGAGCCAATGCTAATAATGGGACTAATGGTTTGTTTAGGGTGTCTTAAGGTGCATGTATCCTATAACTTGGATTTAATGAATGGACAGGGAATACAGTTTCTTTAAAGTTCTACTAAACCAACAAAAATGATAAAATAACAAAACCTACAACTTCAAAACTCAAATATTTGCTGCATCCAAGCAGACAGCATAACATGAGTACCATCAAATGTCTCAAGCCTGAAAATGAGAGGGGGCGGATATAGATTTGTGAGGGCCAGCAATTAAGATGAATTGAGACGGGAAGGGCTGAGATCCCAATAAGTCCCTGCTGCCGTGTAATTACATGCTCTCTGCTTCTTATCGAGTTGATCCGAAGATCTCAGGCCTGCTGGATTTATGAGAGGCCCGTGTGGCAGTAGGGGGCACTTGGAGGTAAAGTGTCATCTCTGCTTAACAGCTGCGACCATATTTATCCACAGCTGGATTTATGAGAACGGGTCCCGTCCCTTGGGCTGACCCAAGTAGAGGAAATCGCAGCTTAGCGGAGACGGACAGGACAAGCCGTGAGGAATAGGCTCCATGCGATGATGCACGTTCCTATGATTGTCATCTCGACGCGGTATGTCGAAGACTCATCATCCCAGGGAACAGCTGAGAAATCAAGCTTGATGATGACGATGATGAGAAGTGGTTTGGGCGGACGCTCAAACATATCCGCATGCAACAAGAGGAAAGACAAGCTTCAAATTAAACAACATCTTCATTTTAAAAGAGACATTGCTATTTCGGAGCACTGCGTGGATGTTTGCGTGGATCCAAATTCTGAAAAAGCCTTCCCCAAAGGGTTTTGACGCCGAGACCGTGGCTAGAGAGAGGCGTATGGGGTCATGGACATCAGAGACACTGAGAGAAGAGGACTTGGGGACATTTGGCTGAAAAGATAGCTGAAGATAGACAAGGGAACGGGAAGAGAATGGGATTTTGTGAAACATGAAAACTGCGGAGGGAACAGATATGGTGTAGGTAACGAGATTTGGAGGGAGAGAAATGGAGAGTCAAAAAGAAATGCGAATCACTTCTATTATAATAACCCACCTCTGACTCTCGGCAGTGAGACTCCTTGCTTATCTCATCTTCAAGCCAGAATAAAACCCATTTTCAAGCCTTAGAAACAATATCAAGGAAGGTTACCATGCCCAACATCCGTGACACCCCTAGTTAGAGCAAGGCCGAGGAGGAGTATAAAAATGCATGACGTGCCACCATCCCGCGTGTACCATCCTGATTGTCGGGCACCAGAGAAGAGCAGCAGATTTCAAGCTGTGTCACAGTTATTTGGTGCAAAAGACCAATCATGTCCGTGAATCCATCACATTCCGGCACTTTTTGTTATTATGTAGGTCTTCCTTTCTCTTCCTGCTCTCTTTTTTACTTTTTCTTTCCAGGATTACAGGCAATGTTGGCATTAATGTCCCTTCAGGCTAAACAGATTAAGAGCTGTAATGACTCTCGACAGTGCCTGCGAGCACAAGAGTCACATATATTTAAGGATGGATGGCATTTTTTTTTTTGGTTGAAATGTTCGTACAGTGCCAGATAAACTGTCTATTCTCATGCTGCCCCTGGGGGAAGATGTTTAAGCACTCAGATGAGGGTTGTGGCTTAGAAGCTTCGGCTCATATATGCCCACAAGTTCTCCATCTTCTTGCAGAGTTAGAAAAGAAAGTGGTGTACGTGCCAAACAAATCTAACTTCCAGGCACAGAGGCTGCCAGGGCTGATAATTCTGCCCCTGAAGTGCAATTGCCATTCAGCACCCTTTCTCTTCAAAAACAAGTCAGATGAGGGAAGCTTCGCACCAGCCTATAAAGCAAAGCAGATCTTTAGACTGCGCCATTGAAGACAAACAGAAAATATTTGAAGAAAGCCAAAATTATAGCCCTTCTATGAATTTATGCTTCAAATATTTTCCAAATGATGTTTAACAGAGAAAGAAACTTTTTACAATAATTCCTATATTTTTTTCTTCTGGATAAAGTCTTATTTGTTTTATATAGCTAAGAATAAAAGCAGTTTTAAAACATTTTAAGCTTAATATTATTAGACAATGAGGGTCTAATTAGGGTCTAATTACCCTAACTTGCCTAATTAACCTAATTAAGCCTTTAAACTGCACTTTAAGCTGAATACTAGTATCTTAAAAAAATGAGTTAATTATAGGGGTGTCACGATTTCGATTTTTAATCGAAATCGATCGAAATTTATGCTCAATTTCGATTATCGAATCAAAAAATAGAATCGTCGATGCTGCCACTCCCCCATGTCACGTCAGCTTGGCTTGCCAAGCGGGAAAAAAACAGGCTTGTTGAAGTGCTTGTTAAACTACAGAAGCCGGAGACCCGTCGACAGAGCTTAAACCCTCTCCTCTTTCAATAAAGTCGCCGGTGTGTAAGCATTTTGGATTTCCAGTGAGTTATGTTGACAACGTTCGTGTTGTCGACAAAAAAAACACAGTTTTGCAAGCTCTGCTATGTACGTATTACGTACAGTTCGTCCGATAGACAACACCGGCATCGCGATCCTCCGCCCGCCCCCGTTGCAAATCCACTCGCGAAAAGTACACACTCAGGCCCTGTTTACACTGTCTTTGATTTTAAATGGCATTTTAGAACGACAACGATTTGACATCCACAGTGGCGTGTAGCATTTCTGAGCAGCCCTCCTTCCTCTCTACCTCTGAAAATGCACATCACATGACCACACAGACACAGACGCACTCACAGCCATGCACTCGAGAGAGCAGGTCCAGGCAGTCAGAGGACTGCTTCAATCTTTCACTCACTTGTACATAGTCGTTTTAGCGAACACCTCAGATACTGTTGGCTGGTTCCTGTTGGTTGAGCGTCTTTTTTACCAACGCCATTATAACGACACAGATCACTGCCTATTCACGAGTCCCGCAGAAAAAGTGATTGACAGGTGGTAATTATGTGTGTATCTTGCCTTTATTCATTTACTGTATGATTTGTTTATGGGTAAAACAAAGACCATGCAGGTCAGGTAGTTTAAACGGTAGGCTACAAAAAATTAATTGGTCATTAATTAATTAATTATTCATAATCGAAAATCGAATCGTGCCTTAAGAATCGAAAATGTAATCAAATCGAGGACTTGGAGGATCGTGACACCCTTAGTTAATTAATTTAGTTCTTGTGTAAAGTCATTATTACACATTACACATCATTTCAGTTCCAAAACTCAAGACCACAAGAACAAAGGAAGAAGTTCCCGGATGTGTTCTTGGTATAGCCCATCAGAGATATAACTTATTTACCTGAGAAGTTTCCCTAAATGAGACTGAGAAAGTAAACATTACCATGAAAATCTTTATTAAGGCATAAACACATTAAGGGTGTTTATTTGTGAAATTCGTATTAAAATGAGCTTTGTTTGCATTGTGCAACGTATATATGAACTAAATGGTGACACCTTTCAGAGAATAACAGACCAACTGTATTTACAGCATTTATTCAGTCTATGCATATTTTAACATCAAACTATTCATATTTGAATGACTGTTGTATGGATGTTCCAATTACAAAAGTTTGGAAATATCTATTTTTTTATTAATCCAAAATTCATTTAAATAATTTCCACACAGGGTAGCATGGTGGCTCAGTGGTAAGCACTGTCGCCTTACAGCAAGAAGGTCATTGGTTTGAGTCCCGGCTGGGCCAATTGGCAGTTCTGTGTGGAGTTAGCATGTTCTCCCCATATTCACGTGGGTTTCTTCCGGCTGCTCTGGTTTCCCCCATATTACAAAGGCATGCGGTACAGGTGAATTGAATAACTAAATTGGGTTGCAGCTGGTAGGGCATCCGCTGGGTAAAACATGTGCTGGATAAGTTTAAGATTCTGCATTCTGCTGTGGCGACCCCTGATAAATAAAGAGACTAAGCTGAAGAAAAAGGAATGAATGAATGATTTTCACACAAACTGCAGCACAACACATGATAATTATACTTAGATTATAATTTTATAATGATTCTCAAAAGATGATGCTGAGTAAATTATTAAGTTAAATTGTTTTATTCTTAATGCTAAACATTTAGCCTATTATAAAGCCATATTAAACCAAAATTAGATAGCTTTTTTTTATTTAAAAAATTATATGAGATGGTATACTATAAATCACAATTCTTCCTCTGAAGCCAACACCATAATTTAGCTTTCAAGTAATTTTACTACTGCTGTGAAGAATATAAAATATGAAAACACATGGAGCGTTATTGACTTTTTGCTTGTGTGATTTCTCTGTATCCCACTGCTTTAACAGAAACATCAATCCTTTTAAACTGAATTTATGTTGGAATAATCACTGAAAATTGCACCAGTTAAAACAGACAGCTAAGAATTTTTTTTAAAGAAGACTGTTTTAATTACACCCCCTATTTGATTTCTCTTTACTGTGTATTATAAAACATTGCAGTATAGTCAGATTTAGGTTTTTGTAAACATGTAATATAAGATTTAATTTACATAGCCTCACGCTGTATATTCAGATCAGGCTATGACTTCTTCAGCAAAATGACCCACTATTTTGTCCCCCTGAATATTTGGTTTCCACTTATAGAATATTTTACATCATTACCCACAAGTACACCACTGCTGTAAACTTGCCAAGAAAATTACAGCAAGGCATCAGTAAAACGCAATTTGTCCTGTGGGGACAAATACAGTATCAGCCTCTCAGAACTCAGCAGAAAAAGAGCACCTAGAAGGCAAACACGACACCACTGATGCCTAAGGATCTACATACTAATGATCTGAACCAGGCTGGCACACCAGACAAACACTGTTTATTCTCCGAGGCACTTACCCAGGAGAATGTGAATGTGTGGTGTTACCTTATCTCCATATTTAAATCTCATTCTTTCCACAAAGTAATTGACAGAATCCAGATGGTACTTTAAGGGCATCACTGTTCAGCATGAGAGAATAATATATAATGCAAACTATACTGTATCTTAACATGGCTGTTTTATTAAAGCAAAGGCTGAAAACAAATAAATTGAGGGCTTTAAACTATAATAACAAACAGCTTTATCGTTGAAATCAAAATTATTTGCCGAGTAGTTAGCACTGTCGCCTCACAGCAAGAAGGTCACTGAGTCTTGGCTGGGCCAGTTGGCGTTTCTTTGTGGAGTTTGCATGTTCTCCCCATGTTAGGGTGAGTTTCCACTAGGTGCTCTGGTTTCCCCCACAGTCCAAAGACATGTGCTATAGGTGAATTGAATAAACTAAATTGTCCGTAGTGTATGTGTCTGAATAAGTGTGCATAGATGTGCAGCTGGAAGAGCATCTGCTGTGTAAAACATATGGTGGATAAGTTGGTGGTTCATTCCTCTGTGGCGCTTCCTGATGAATAAAGGTACTAAGCTGAAGGAAAATGAATAAATGAATGTTTACCGTATTTCCTAGAATATTTTTTCTTCTGGAGAAATTCTTGTTTTATTTTGGCTAAAATAAAAGCAGTTATGTTTGTTTTGTTTTGTTTTGTTTGTTTGTTTGTTTGTAAAATATTTTTAAGGTCAATATAATTAGCCCTCTTGAGCAGTTTTTTTTTTTTTTTTGATTGTCTACTCCAGAGTTCTGCATGCGGGTCAAGTAAACCGCTAATATTTGATGTAACAGGTAGAATTATTATTCCTGTGTTATTTGCGGTTCGGTAATAAACAGGCAAGGGTGGAATGTGGGTCCAGTAGTCAATCGTTGTGCAGCATTTTAGGCAATCGTGCAGCAACTGATGGACAGCAAGCACTCGAATCTATGCTCTTATCACAACTTAAATAAAGATTTAAGCTTATCATGGTGCTATCAGTCTCTTTTCTATGTACATTACTATAAAGTCCCCACGAAATAAAATCTAACCCGGTTTTGTTAGCTTACATTGCTAATAATGGGGTGAACTATTCATCTGTGAATGTCATTAAGAAAACAAATAATAGTTTGCACTTCTAATCTTTAATTGAAATCTATAAATGCACTTCCTGTGTTTTTTTTCCAGTTAAATTGTTAGAATATGTATATCTTAGCAAATGGGTGTGGCTAATACATTTAACCATGCTGCTCCAACTGTCAGTTTTGACAACTAAACGAAGTGGTGAGGAGGAGGTGTCTGTTAGGTTGTAATAACTCTTCCCAAACACTTTCCCCAACTTACTGAATAAAACGCCTACTTTACTACATCCATTCAGCTTGCAATAGAAAAAACAAGCCACGCCCACTGTTTGCTCATTTAATATTTTATATTCACAAGTATACAAGATTTGATGGTAGCTTACCTTCTAGCATGTTGCAGAGTTTCGAGAGAGACAACCAGGAGTGATCCAATATTTTTAGCTAGTAGTGACATTGCTTGTGTATTTTGCTAATGTTATGTCTAATATATATATATATATATATATATATATATATATATATATATATATATATATATATATATATATATACACTGTAAAAAGTGATTTTTTGACCTTGTAAATAATGGAAACATTATTTAAGTATGTTTTACAAACAAATACTATTTTGTCTTTTTACTTAAAAATGGCATGTTTAATTCAGTACATTACTTGCAGTTTCTTTGTCATTTATTGTTCTAAAATACATATGTAGATTTGAATACAATCTCCTAAGTAATATTTACTTAGTGTTTGCCATCTAATCAAATCACACCAAAAAATGAACAACTCAAGTAAAATGTACTGTTCAGCAAGATAATTGATGCGCATGCGTCTTTGGCTCTGAGTTTGAAGTGGCGCGCACAGAGGAAAGGAAGAGAGACTTCACGACGGCTAAAGTGATTTTTACCACGGTAAGTTATTAATAAGCTTATTAATTAATCGAAGAATGTTTGCAGAAAAGTGTAGAGTTATTAAGCTATCTGCAGTCCCAGTGGTTTGTGCCTATACCGTTTCTTTTTTATCAAGTTACGGATGCTAAAGTGTTCATGTTAATTGCTAACAGATTTTTGGATAACGTTAAAACGTAATCTTAGTTTTGTTTTGTTTAACACACGGATAACAGAGTTAAATCATTACTAAATAAAGCTATTAATATAGTTGACGGAGTTTGCGATTTGCACCACAATCCGTTATTAGCAAACGGCATGATCTGTCGAAAACAATTGTTTTAAGTTTTATATATGACCTAATCTTGTCAGATTATTGTAAAAATGAGTTTTAACATCCGTGCAAATTTAGCTCGAGGCATTGCTATGGAAGCCCGTTCCCGCATATAAAGTCAGAATTGCGAGATATAAAGTCAGAATTGCGAGTTATAAAGTCAGAATTGCGAGATATAAAGTCAGAATTCTGAGTTATAAAGTCAGAATTGCGAGATATAAAGTCAGAATTGCGAGTTATAAAGTCAGAATTTCGAGTTATAAAGTCAGAATTGCGAGATATAAAGTCAGAATTGCGAGTTATAAAGTCAGAATTCCGAGTTATAAAGTCAGATTTCCGAGTTATAAAGTCAGAATTGCGAGATATAAAGTCAGAATTGCGAGTTATAAAGTCAGAATTCTGAGTTATAAAGTCAGAATTCTGAGTTATAAAGTCAGAATTGCGAGATATAAAGTCAGAATTCTGAGTTATAAAGTCGCAATTCCGAGTTATGGACTTTACTGTTATGGCGACTGACCATAAATGTGTGTTAAAGACTCTTTCAGGTTCTCTGCTTGTGATCTGGTATGGATTCACAGCCCAATTTTCCCAATAAAGGCCAGGAGGACACAGTATTTGGTTGACACTTTTACTGAACTGAAATATGAACTAATACAGCCCTTTTAGTTTTATCCCTGTGTACAATAGCCTGCATATGTCTGTACATATGTACACCACATGAGGGCACCCTTACAACGTGAAACAACAGCTGTAACAAAATGTAAATCATATCGTTACACATATAATACAGAAATAATAAAGAAATCTTAATTTTAGTCTTTTGGAGGAATCACACAAGCTACAGCTAGTTTCTGTTTAATGCTATTTAGACCAAATGTTGTAAGTGGCATAATTATAAAGAACAAATCCATACAAATAAATAGACAGCCTAGTTTAACTAGCCTATATTTTCTTTTTAAAAGCGTGATAAACAATAAACAGTTGGATATAGGCTTTATGTTGTGATTATGGGCTAATGTGAGTCTTTAACACTCCATTTATGGTCAGTCGCCATAACAGGAAACTCCTTAATAACTCGCAATTCTGACTTAATATCTCGCAATTCTGACTTTATAACTCGCAATTCTGACTTTATAACTCAGAATTCTGACTTTATAACTCGCAATTCTGACTTTATAACTCAGAATTCTGACTTTATAACTCGGAATTGCGACTTAACTCAGAATTCTGACTTTAGAATTTTTTTTATTTCATTTTATTTATTAAATTTTTTTTTATTTAGTGGCGGGAACGGGCTTCCATACATTGCCCTGTCGTGTTCAAGCATTCTGTCCCAGAAAAGTTCGAGCTGCCGAAATTTAATAATCACCCTGTTTTTCGCGTATTAATAGGATTAAGCTTAGTTTTTAAAATGCACTTGTAAAAGGCAAATATTACCTTGAACTTTATTTATATTGTTTACCTATACTATCGGGTATAATAGCTATATATAGAAATCGATAAGGTGACTGTACTGCACACTTTTGCATTTACACAAGTCTAAATGCTTGTTTAAATAAATCTTAATTACTTAACAATCAACCTTACATAAGTTGTAAAGCCTGTATTTTGTTTCATGATGTTCTTTTACTGACCAATATCTACTTTACACGTGGTTGATATTTGCAAGTAGTTAAAAATTAATTCTGACATAAACATTTCTTACATTCTTTTACAGATATTGCACTCAGTATTCAAGCTAATGCAAGGTAAGTTGGCAATACTTTATTACAGCACACCTCACAGATAGGTAGCAATAAGTATGCATTCACATGTGCATCGTTTGTTAACTTTAGGTGCTGGAGAATGAGGTGGTTATGTAAAAAATGCAGCTTTCAGTCAAACCGAAGACTACAGCTATTAAAACACTTAAGGCTCAAACATGGAAATGCAGGCCGTCAATCATCAATACCATGTCTTTATGCAGATTGTCCTTGTTCATTTAAAACATTTAATGCCCTTCAGATACACTTATCCCGAAACCACACGGAATCAGACAAACCAAGCGAGGTGCTGTCATTTAGTTGTCTAAAATGCAGTGCAACTCCATTCTCTTCGGAGAAGCAATATTTTGAACACCTTAGAAGCCATATGAGGAGGTATGAGGTAATGACATGTGTGTTCAAAAACTGCAGCTTCAGTACCAACATTTATTCAACCTTTGCGACTCATAAACACAGGAAACACAATACACACTCCATTGAAGATTTTAAAACTGAAGTCTTGAAAAAATACCCAAATCCTGCTGCTTTTCAAAATGATCTAGAGGTCTCTGATGATGACACAGAACTTGATGAAACTTTGGTTGATGCAGGAGAGAACTTACTTGAAGTTGTAAAGAAGAAGTTTGGACAACTTCTTCTAAAGTTGCAAAGTAATTTCAATGTGTCCGGCAAGTGTATTGATCAAATTGTAGATGACCTTCAGTTCCTATCTTCCGCTGCATCTGCTCCAGTTTTGAAAGATGTTGTTGAGTCCACTTTGAAGAAACATAACTGTGAAGTACATTCAGCGGTTATCTCAGATTTGGTAAAAAATCTTTGTGAATCACACCCTTTAAGTTCAGCTCTAGGGAAAGATGGCCCTTTTTCAACGTCATTTAAGAGGTCACAATTCATGAAAGCACATTTTTCAGTCGTTGAACCAGTAGAATACATACTACACAATAAAGACAACAGAACATTCCAGTATGTCCCAATACTTCAGTCGTTATTGCAAATCTTGAAGAATGTAGAAGAAAAAGACTTGGTCACTCAAAGAAAATCTGGATGTGCATCACAATACCAGTCTTTCCAAGATGGATCTCACTTCAGTAAAAATTATTTTTTGGCTGGAGATGAGGATAGATTAAGTCTTATTCTGTATATCGATGATTTCGAAGTGTGCAACCCCTTGGGAACTTCCCGCAAGATCCACAAAGTTACGGCCGTCTATTGGGTGTTAGGAAACTTTCCAGCACATGCACGATCAACACTAGCTTCTATCAATTTAGCTATTCTGTGCAAAGCAGATGACACAAAGCGATTTGGATATCAGAAAGTTTTAGAGCCACTCCTGACAGATCTTCAAAGCTTGGAAAAAGATGGTATTTTTATTCCAAGTTTAGGAAAAATCATGAAAGGCACTGTGGTGAGCGTGGTGGCTGATAATTTGGGAGCCCATTCTTTGGGAGGATTCGTTGAAAACTTCACAGGATCTAATGTCTGCAGATTTTGTCTTGGAGAAAGGTCCCAGTTTCAGACCACAGATGTAAGATCTGGACTTTTTCAGAGGAGAGATAAAGAGCAGCACACTCTGCATGTTGAGACGGCTATGTCAAGTCCTATTTCCACTCATTGCTATGGTGTAAAAAAACAGTGTGCACTGTCTGAAAAACTACAACATTTTCATGTAACATCTGGTTACCCACCAGATGTGTTACATGACCTTCTTGAAGGTGTCGTTCCATTGGAACTGGCATTGTCATTTCAAGACTTCATCAAGAAGAGATATTTTTCTCTTGTGGAGCTCAATACTTGCATTCAACAGTTCCCTTATAAGTGGAGTGACCAAACAAATCGTCCACATGTGATTCCTAGTCATTTTGCCACAAAAAGAACTGTAGGAGGGAATGCACACGAAAATTGGTGTCTGTTGCGTCTGTTGCCTCTCATAATAGGTTTGAAAGTACCTGAGGATGATGAAGTATGGCAGATGTTAATGACCCTTAAAGACATCGTGGAACTTGCAGTGGCCCCAGTGCATACTGAGCAGAGCATCTGCTACCTTGCCACTTTAATATCTGAGCACCGAAACAGATATCTGGAAGTTTTTCCTCAAGAAAAGCTCCTCCCCAAACACCACTTTCTCGAACACTACCCTGAGCTTATTCAGGAATTTGGTCCTTTGGCAGCCCTGTGGACCATGAGATTTGAAGCTAAACATAGCTTTTTTAAAAAAATTGTCAGACAAACAGGCTGTTTCAGGAACATACTGCTGTCCCTTGCAAAAAAACACCAGCTCATGGTTGCATTGCATCTCCATGATTCAAATGTGACAAAGTCATCACTTTCAGTCACAACAACTTCACAAGTCTCTGTGGATGTGCTAAAGGATGGAATAAAAGATTTGGTGCAACACAGGTATCCACATGTCACAGTGGTGCATGTTGCAAACAATATGCACTTCTCAGGCACCAACTACAAACCAGGGATGTTGCTATGTCATGGCTTTACTGCAGATTTGCCAGACTTTTCTGAGGTGTTACAGATTATTTTGGTTTGTAATGAACTGGCCTTTGTTGTCAGACTACTAAGCACATGGTATAACGAGCACTTTAGGAGCTATGAGTTGGAACACACAGGCAACATTCAGATACTGGAGCAAAAAGAAATGGTAGACTACTATCCTCTGGCTGCATACACTGTTGCAGGAAGACGACTAACTACCTTAAAGCACTACATTACTCCTTCTGTTTAGGTAAATGATTATCAAAGTTAATATTGTACTTAATTCATATTGTAATAAATTGTTCATTTATTTTTTTGTATCTGTTGCAGATGTGCACCCCAGCAAAGCTGCGATTAGTTTTTGGAGAGAATGATGTTCGCAAATTGGTTCTGCCCTCAGGCATCCCCAGTACTCTCCAGGAGCTCAAAAGTATAATCCAAGAAACATTCAGTATTCCAGAATGCTTTACTTTGATGTATGAAGACATGGAATTTGGGGGACAGTTTTTCAATTTGGACTCAGTAGATGATGTGCAGGATAAATGTACTCTAAAAGTAGTACAAACTGAACCCATCACCCTAAATATGGTTGCTATGAATAGATCAACTCTACCAACAGAGTCTGATGCCAGGTCATGCAGTTCTCAGGACACTGTTGGGCTGACTCCTGTAAGTGACACTTACCTTTCTTCTGACTCCACATCCAGCGGATCTCAGGACACTGTTCTTTTATCGTCCTCTGAGACTACCACATCATGCCGTTCTCAAGGATGGCCAACAAAGTTTATAGTACCTACTTTCTCCTTTGATACTGAGCTCTTGCTTTCAGATGGAAACAAAGCCTACCAAAAGGACGGCACTCTCTTGAACAATCATAGAGTGACAAGTAGTGTCCTTGAGACGCTAGCAGAGACAATATTTTGTTACACTGCATATCCAACAGGTGTCCAAATTATGAATGTAGTGGAGATGTTGATTGAAAAGTATCCATGCCTCAAAGAGCCAGGGTCCTTTAATGGACAATATGGGTGGCAACAAAGGATTAAATATAAAATGGGAAATTATCGAGCCAAATTAAGAGGTAGCCAGCTTTCTTGCCCAGAGCTTGAGGTGAACCAGAAAAGGAAGACAAATGAAAACCCTACTCCAAAAGGCTTCAAAAGACCTAGGAAGGCTGAAGTAAATTACTTGCCACCATTTCCATTTGGGGAAACAGGAGAAAGTTTGGAGAAGTAGAGACTAGATCTCCTTAATGAAATTAGGAAGAAAAACAACAAAAACATCATTGGCGAGAAAATGGAGAAGACTTTCTCCTATCGAAGAACAGAAGTAGTTAAGGACTGCCCTGCTGTTAAAGATTTCATGGAGAGATGGCCAGCCCTTTTCTGTGAATCTGAGGTAAACTTCACTTCTTTTCTTTGTTGGCATAATATGCAGTGATTTCAAATATAAATTTTTTGAAGTGCAATACAAAAATTTACCAGTGCACTCAACTCTAATCATCACTTGATTGTGTTACATTTTATTTTCTGTTTTAGATCAAGAATGAATTTAGAAGAATCACCACAATTTCCTTGGAGCGTACATTCTTGGAAAAGCTGGACTTCTATACTCCAAAACTCCTGGCTTTGTTTGAGATGAAGGGTGGGGTTGCTGGCATAAGAATTAGACATTTGCTGGATTCACTCAGCCAGGTAAAATGTAAATTTTGTTTACAATTGTGAATCACTTATGGGATGGTATGCTGCTTCCTGACTCTGTAAATATGTTGTTATATGTAGATGTATACACATTTAATGTTCGCTGCATTTTACTTCTGTTTTTAACAGCAAGAAGATAGGCTTGAAGATAGGCGAGACGTTGTGATTCGCTGCCTCCTGTCTTTCCTTGGAGAATCAGCTGAGGAGCTCATTGAAGACCACCAGGTATTACAGTTCAATTAAATTCAAATTTATTTGTATAGTACTTTTTACAGTGTACAATGTTACAAGGCAGCTTTACAAAACACACATTGTTGAATGATCAATAAATTGAAACAAATCAAAGAAAAAGTAATAATCAATTATTAGTCTAGTGCTGACTTTGTTTGAAGTCCTTACATGGCCTGGCGTCGTCAAGTCTTGGGTCATCTAACGTCATACTGGGAGGCGGGGTCCAGACATGGATATACAATAATTAGTGTAGCAGCTAGCAGTTAGCTAGCTACATACACAGCTACATCCATTTCTATTTTTCCTTGATTTTTGGATGTAGACAGTAGTGGTTTGACTGATATACTGTATTTGTTTTCTGCATATTTGAACCCTGTCAAGCACTGACGATGATGCTGAGATCCATGTTTTTATACTGAGGAAAATTGAAAGGCTTATACACCATTGTTACAAAACTTATAGAACACCCAGTGATGGTCAAGAAGGCAGCACCATACATTTAAATGTCAGGTGTATGTAAAATTTTAGACAGGATTTCCAGTGTAAATTGTTATTTTGTATATATTTCTTATCTTTCATTTATATATTGTCTATAGAAACCATTCAAATGTTTCCCAAAAGACATAATAATTTACACTAATTATCATTTCCAGAGGTTTACACCCTCCTGACTCTAAATGTACAGTGTTATCTTTATTAGCATCACTAAATGTTTCTATCTACTGTAATAATTGTGTATGAGTCTCATTATTGTGTTCAATGTAAAAGTATTACTTAACAGCATACAGATACTGCTGAAGAAACTGCATATTGGGTTTAAATATGCAGAAAATGCTAAATATACTGAAGACTAGTGGACAGTTTGTCTCAGAACAGGAACCCATTGAGGAAAATTGAAAAAGTGATACTGTACAGTATTTTAACCACTTTGCACTGATTTGTGTATTTCACAGGATGTCAGCAGAGACATGATTAAGGATACCTTCGCCAGTCATGTCATGAAAATCATCGTCCTGAGCAGATCTGTAGAAGAGGAAGATGCCAGTAGATCTGATGTCATCATTGTCATCGAGGGAACTGAGGTGCTGCTGGGATGTAAAAATCTCACAAATGCATGTCTTTCACTCATGGGCTGCATTTACTCCCTAAACCTAAGCTATCCCCCAAAGCTGAGAAACACATTTGAAGTGTTTCAGAAAATCTTTCTTGGCCTAGATGCTTTAAAATTCTCTCCAAAGGTTAACTCTTTGCATAGAAAGCTTCTAATGTAATCTGCTAGTTGAGCACTACTTGCACTTATTTACACTACTTATGCTGTTTTACTGTTTTTTTTTTGTTTTTTTTTGCATGAAAGGTTGTTCAGAAAACAACTACAACTTCAACTACAGTACTGTTTAACATAACCATTCTTCTGGAGACTATAAATGCAGAGTTTTATTTTTTTATTTTTTGATGTTTTTGTTCCCTTAGTTTAATCTTATTGAAATTAAAGTTACCTAATGAAAGGCAGCTACTAGTTTGACATTATTTGCACTTTCACACTTTTGTATTTGATATCTGCAACTGAGATTTTTGTAAAATGTTTGTTATATTTAAAAAGGTATATTTTATGTTTATATGTTTAAATGTTTATGCATTTTAATGCATGTGTGATATTCTAAAAAAGTTTCCTGGAGTAAAATGCACTATAGTGCATCTGATGCTCTCATCTGTTAAGGAATCTCATAGAAATAAAAGTATTCAAGTAAAATGTATGTCTGTTATTTTGTTGACCACCATTTAAATACATCAACAACATCAAATAATATTTAAAGTAAAGGTTACTCAAAATTTTAAATAAGATAACTAGGATTATTGTGTAAAAAAAAAAAACATTTATAAGCATTACTTAAGTAAAATATATAAACAAACAGTCAATACAGTTTACTGGGAAATTCCAAGTAAACTTTACTTGAGATTTTCTAATTAAAGCTACAGTTCCTTGTGTTTAGTTTTTACTTGGGAATTCTATTGAAATTACTCACATTTTCTAAGTGAAAAAACTTTCCTAACTTTTTTTAAGTAAATCCTACTCCAAATTTTTTTCAGTGTATACACACACACACACACACACACACACATATACATATATACATATATATATATATATATATATATATATATATATATATATATATATATATATATATATATATATATATAAACATTTTTTTTTCCCAGGGTAATCTAGTACTATTCTTGCAATCTTGCATCTAGCGCCACTAGCAAGAGAGACAACTGTGTTTCATTTAAAATTTGATTTTAATTATTTTACATTTTCCTTTATATGTAATTTATGAAATGTGTTGCTGTATTAGGCGGCGCAGTGGGTAGTGCTGTCGCCTCACAGCAAGGAGGTCACTGGTTCGAGCCTCAGTTGGTCAGTTGGCATGTCCCTGTTTTCCCCCACAGTCCAAAGACATGCGCAATGGGTGAATTAGGTAAACTAAATTATCTGTGGTGTATGTGTGTGAATGAGAGTGTATGGGTGTTTTCCAGTGATGGGTTGTAGCTGGAAGGGCATTTGCTGCATAAAAAAAATATATGCTGGATAAGTTGGCGGTTCAATAAACTGTGGCGACCCCAGATTAATAAACGAACTAAGCCGAAAAGAAAATGATTGAATGTATTAAAATAGTTATCTTTTTCTGTTAAATATATTCTTGCAGCAAAAAAAATAAATACATGCAAATCTACGTATCATGCGGGTGCAGTTCAGGTCGTGATGTTTACGTCAAAAGGGTAGGATCGGGTACAGAATGATATTATTGCTGCTGTTGGTTTACGGTTCGGGTGTGCTTTTAATTATTGTGGGTTTACCAAAAAGCACCCATGCAGGACTCTACACTGTTATACAATGACTCCTAGTAAACCAAATAAAGCCTTTAAACTGTTTTTTAAGTTGACTACTAGTATTTTAAAAAATATCTAGTAAAATAATGTGTACTGTTATCATGGCAAAGAAATCACTTATTAGAAATGAGTTATTAAAACTATTATGTTTAGAAATATGTCATAAAAATCTTTCCTCTGCTAAACAGAAATTGGGGGGAAATATATAGGAGGGCTAATAATTCAGGAGGACTAATAATTCTGACTTCAACTATATATAAAAACAGACCAGTGTGCAACTAATAAATAATTCATTCACGTCATACTATATCATCGAAATCTTTACATACTTTTGAAAATGCAGTGTTTACTTGGCTTGATAACTGCTCAGTGTCCCAGTTACATCACATATAATTTCATTTGGCAGACACTGTCATCTAAAGTAATGAAAGCAATGAAAGAACAACAACATGTAAATAATATGACGTTCCCTAATGCACTACACAATTTATATTTACATATATGACAGGGTTGGACATCTCAAAAGCTTTGTTTTTAGATGAATCACTCAGATGATGACTTCAGAATTCCAGAAGTGTTTTACATTTAATGTACTAGTAAGAGCCAACGCAAATAATGGGACTCGTATGGGTAAAAAGCCTTTGCCCTCGAGCCAAAGTGCCAAAATCAAGCTTTGTTTCCACTGTCAGACCAGTGCAGCACTAAAACTCACTCTTAACAGAGCTATCTGAAGCAAACGTCTCACAAACCCACTATTTTAGCAGTGAAGGGAAAAGTAGATCTGACAGAAGAAGACATTAATCACGATTCCCCATCAGATCACAAAGTTATTTCTGACACTCGCTAATGTTTGAAAGTGACTTTTACAGTAAAAATCATGACAGTTAAAAAGTGTTGACATTAGCGGCTATAGTTTGCCATAAAACATGGCTCCTGACTCTGCTACCTTTTTAATCATTATGTCAAAGAATCTCTGACTGTTGATCCATAGGAAGGCCAGAGGAGGCATGCGTGACATTTCAAAATTAATTACAAAGAAACACCAATCATCACAATGAATCAAACATGTCAATCTGAAGAACAAAGGATCATTTCCTTCAACAAGATTGTGGTCACATTTTTATATTAAGCAGAGCTTAAAATTGTGCCCAAAATTTAACCTATGTGACCTCATAATATATTTGGGAGCATTTGTGCGACTGCATACGATGTTTGTAGTGCAATCTGTTTAGATTTTTTTTCTTTTTTAACGTGATGATTCAGTCTTCCCTGCCACTATATTGGTTCATATTAGCTGTCAATCACTTTCTGCTGTCAGATAACAGGGAGTTTTTTGACCGCGGGAAATGCAAACGGCTGAAAAGTACACAGGTTTGCAAACCCATGTAAAGTTACAAATAATGGCGCCGATGATAGCGATCATATGGTGAATGTTGATATGACAGCCGAAATCAATCAACGGTTTTTAGAGAGAGTGCTGAAAGACTCAGAGTGGATGAGCTGTTTAATGGCCCGAATCTTGATGCGTTCCATTCACTGAATGTTCAGTGCAAATTGAATTATTTGATAGATAAATAGATTGGAGTTATTGCACAAACATTACAGAGTTAGTTTTACAGAGTAAAAAGTCATTAAGAGTTAAGTCATTACAGAGTTAGTTTGATAGTTCTTTCTAAAGTTTGTTGGTCCCGATTGATGATGTTTTCAAATACAATAAATAAGTTAATATACAATTTGTAGTGGTGCTCATTCATTTTTGGTGGATGCTAGGGTTGGGCGATGTTAACCAATTCGGCATCGTTCGATGTCTAATGTTAACATCGAGATAGACGATGGCATTGTCATCGTAGGCGGAAGTAAATTAATTAATTACTTCATAACTAATTATATATTTGTGGCCTACCGTTTCGACTACCTGACCAGCATGGTCTTCGTTTTACCCATAACCAAATCATAAATATATAAACATAAGTTACACACAAATTACATGTGTAACAACAAACCAGTCAATCACTTTTTCCGCAGGACTATGGCATGATTAGGCAGAGTGATCTGTGTCGTTATATTGGCGTCGACAAACTTTGTTTTGTAAAAAAAAGTGCACAATTAACAGGAACCAACCAATGGTATCTGAGGTTTTCACTAAAATTACTAAGTACAAGCGTGAAAGCGAAAGATTGAAGCAGTGTACTGAGGCATGCACTGCTTTCTGGGGTGTCTGCTGAAGTCAGCACGTGCATAGCCTACACTGCAGTACATAACAGAGTGTGTTTGTGTGGTCATGTAATGCACGTTTTCAACGATATAGAGTGAATGGAGGGCTCTTCAGAAATGCTAAATAAAACGTCAGTGTGGAAATGGATTGTTTTCGTTCTAAAATGCCATTTTAAAACTAACACGTATTAGTGTAAACGGAGCCTAAGTGTGTATTGTTTGAGAGCAAGTTGCTGCAGCGACAGGGGCAGCAACCATAGTGGGTGCTCCTACATTTTTTCTGGTGCTCCTAAATTTTCTCTACCAAGTAAAAAGGTCCATTTCAAGGCCTGTTAATATACAATTATCACTTATTATAGTTAATAAACCATTAACTATGACTTTAGCCTGAAACTTCTCTAAAATGCAGCTTATAAATACTTATTAAGGTATTTGTTAGGTTTAGGTATAAGGTAGAATTAAGAATGTAGAATAAGATCATGCACAATATGTGCTTTATAAGTACTAATAAACCACTAGTTAGTGAGAACTGGCCCAAAATATTCACAGAATAGCTCTGAATTAAAATGTTGCCCTATGTGGCTGAAAAAAAAAAGAATTTCCTATGCCATTACCCCTCACATCAAACCACTTTTTGAACAGTGAAGTACAGAAAGAAACCACTCATTAAAACATCTACTATACAGTATGTGACTTGAGTGAAATACAAGGAAACTGGCTAATTAATAGAAACGATCGACCTTGGAGTCATATACATTTTTGAAGTCTCCGCTCTGACCTCCTCACTTTTGATAAGTTAGAAGGATGAAAAATTAGGACAGAGAGAAAGTAAGAGAGGGAGAGAAAAAGAGAGCGGTTTACATAAACTGCACATCAGCTGCTTGAAGAAGTTTTCGACACACCAAATAGATGATATTTCATGCCTCTTGGCCCATGCTACAAGAATAATCACTTCCAAACAACCCGTAAACATTCGAGTCGAAAGCAGCCGTAAGGACTATGCCATTCTTACCCCTTCGGTCCTTCCAGCCATGAAGAAGGCACCTCAGGATCCAGACCACGGGCTTCTGTCTCAACTAATCAATCCACATGGTAAGCAGTCTTTTCAGGCTTTAAAAGACACGCTCCGCTCATCTGTGGCCCCAAACCTCAGGAGGGGCATCAACAGTCAGCGGGTCCTGAGTGTTAGCTGTTAAAAAATAAGAAGGATAAATGAATGAAAATGTCAGCTTTCAACATAACGAGAGCCTGTGGATGAATTAATCTTGTTTGTGGAGATTACCAAATATATCTTGCTTCTATAAGTACAAAAAACACAGAGCCTTCATATTAAAACCTTTTGAGAGATAACATTTGTTCGCATGCTGTTACCAAAGTGCCATTTGTTCCTTTTGGATTTTTCTAGGGGTTCATGGAGAAGAGAGGAAAGAGGTGCTTTGATCCAGTGCTTAGCGCCCTTCCTCTGCATTTTCATATAATCCTGGTGGCTAAAGCCAGAAGCCCTTTTATCTGATACTGCCAGCGCAGGTGGGATCGATAACGCCTTGGCCTGCGACTGTGAGACAGTTCCTGGATCACAGCCCTCTTCCATCCTAACTCCTATTGATCTTCATTACTTCCACAAGGACCTTGATGCCTTTCCCAAACCCTGACCAGCCATAGCAAACCAGCCCAATGTGTGCAAACTGTACTACATAGCTACATCCATAATACCCAACAGATCCAGAGGTCATAAAGTAAGATGCCACTTTTGACAGTATGTAACATAATGCTCCATAGAATGGGTCAGTCAGTGAAGTTTTAGCTTTAAAGAGCCCCTATTATGGGTTTTTGAAAATGACAATTTGGTGTGTAACGCAGCTCTAAGTGAAGTGAAATATCCAGCTAAGTCTTAAATCAGGAGAGTTTTTAAAACTATTGATTCATCTAAAAAAAAAAAGAGAGAGTTGACTCACAGTGGTTAGAATGAATCATCTTGTTAGCGAGTCTTTAGGAGATTCGGCGTGACATGGCTACGAAACATAAACCCCGCCCATTTGTTGCGCGCGCAAACCCGGGAAAATTTAAACCTGCGGCCTCGCTCACTAACACAGCAGCAAAGACAGATCCTGAAGTCATGAGTCATGAAGACGCTGTGCTTATCTGGATATTATTAGAAGTGTGAGGTGGGCGATACAATGGGCGATTCATTTGTTTGTTAAAGCTTGACAGGAACTTCAGTACACAGCTCATGGATTAGTTTTTTTCCTCCATCAACAATCCACCATGGGTGTGTGCAAAAAAAGGCCAGTTTATTAGGCACAAAGTCAAACAAAGGCAGGCTGCTGCACACTGAGGAGAAGTGCTGGTGAGCGCCACAACCCCCTGGCTGGGGATGGGATCTCTGGGCAAAGCGGAGTACAGGTAAGCCCTGAGAACATACAACACTACAAGAAAGAGGTGCCACAGCAATGATTGCAAATAGAAATTATCTACAGCTAGGGAGAAAAGGAAGAAAAGCTCTATAAAATTCATGAAATCCGACCTGGTCCCTGACACATTTCATAAGTCTAAGTAAGTAGTTGCCTCCTTGTTTACTCTAGCTTGCAAATTATGTATTTAATTGTGTTTGTTAACGGCTTGCACTGTATCAGGTTAACTTTTTATTTTCTCATATCACATCTAATGCCACGTTGAAAACGCGCTGCGTGCTGTTTTGTTTACGGATTTAAATGCGTTTGTGAGCTCGTGTTCCACTGCCGTTTGTCATTGCTTTGGCCACCGTCAGCTGTTCTTACACAAGCGCAGCAATCAAGGTTCAGGATAGTGCAGTTTTTGCCATTGTGTGGAATAATACTGAATGTGTGTAATTTTAGAATAGAGCTAGAGGTCTGCATTCCCGCGGCTGTCCCGCGGAAGCCACGGGACCCGACCAGGTCGGTAGCGGGTTTAATTTGGGACGGGAGCGGGCCGTCTAGCAATATCACTCCCGACTCCCGAGCGAGCACGCATATGTATGTGTGTAAATGAAATAGCGCGGGCGGGAGCGGGATTCAAAATTTTGTCCCGCGCAGATCTCTAAATAGAGCAATGTGCTGGTGTTAAACTGCACTGCTTTCGGGGGTGAGGAGTCTAAGTAACACTGTTGAGAACTGGGTACTGTTTACTGTGGTATTAGTAAGTTTACTACGAAGTGTGTTTCGGGCTGCGATCGGATCCTATACACCAGAGGTGGCCAACCCTGTTCCTGGAGAGCCACCTTCATGCAAATTTCAGTTGCAACCCATATCAAACACACCTGCCTGTAATTACCACATGGTGTTCAGGTCCTAATTAATTGGTTCAGGTGTGTTTGATATGGGTAGCAACTAAAATCTGCAGGAAGGTGGCTCTCCAGGAACAGGGTTGGCCACCCCTGCTATACACTCTGTTATAGCGACCCTGGGGCTTGATAAACAGTGCTGTGCATTTTACTGTCTCGCTCTGAACGCTGTCAACCAATCGCAACAGGCTGGCATTGGTCCAATCAGCGCAGATTAGCTTCGCGCTAAGGAGATGGCGCATTTTTATTTACATGGCAGATTTTGTTAGTGGAAAAAACAAACGCTTCACTAGTGAGAAACACAGACCATCTGCAGCGAAAGGATAAAGAACAAGCCTTCTCCACTCTTTACTTTCTCCTTACTTTACTTTTACTCTTTACTTTACTCTTTTACTTTCGTGGATGAGGAAACGGTGTTGTACACACTACACTGAAGATCCATCAGCCTTCATATTTAATTTAGTTTGTTAAGCGCAAAGATTTGTCTTAAAACTATTTCTGAATTCATTTTTTATTTCCAGCAAATGAATAAATGAACAATAATAACAAAGAGGGGTAAAAAGGGTTATATCCAAACACACGTCCTATTCTTATGCCTCATATGGTGTTGCATACGTCTCCAAATCCCAACAGGTGGACAAATCTACTTTTGTAATAAAAACTTTTGTTTATTAAAACAAATATAAATATACATATAATAAATAGTACTACTAATAATAACATTATACATAAGCAAATTGTCATAAAAAAACTGAAAAAGCCCTGGAGATGAGGCGTGAAGGTAGAAAATAATAATTTTTGGAATTTGTGTATTGCTGTACATCCTGTGTGTATTAAGCAATGTGTAAGTGTTTGGACCTACATAGTTGCATAACTAACGCACTCTACGCTAGATTTTAGTCCTGCTTTTAGATGGTCAATTGTGCAGTCTATTTCAGTCCCTCAAAATAGCAAAACACCAACAATGCACCTTAACACACCTACTTTTTAGACCAGCACACCTATGACTCCAGGAAGTGGTGCAAATGGATTTGCTATTTAAAAAATGTGTCATAAGACATGAAAATTACAATTGCGCTGGTCTAAAAATAGCAACAAATCAAACCAAACACATATTGCGCCTTATTGTGCCGGGTGTATGATAGGGCTCAGAATGAATGTTCAGAATGAAAAGGCATTTGTAACCATAAATTTAAACTGAGGGCCTATTAAATTGAAAGCACGCTATACTGCTCCCTGCCCCTATTCAGCTTGCATAGCCAAAGAATGATATGCTAAAATTTAAATGATGATCCTAAGAAGAGCAAGTTAGGGGGAGTATCAAAAATGAAAAAGCAATTCTATGAATGCAATAATACAGTATATAAAAAGAAAATGTGTATGTTTTTATATATGTAGCACTTATATTGGAATGTATATTTTTATATAGCACTTATATTGGAATGTATCTTTTGAGAAACTTCTTAACGATGCTCATATTGAAATAACCATTTCAAATTTGACATATTTATAGAATAAAACAATTACAATATCCAAAAAATATTGCAATTACCTTTAAAAGTATACCTTAGGTGTGCACTCTGAATGAGAAACAGCATTTTTTTTTACCTTTTTGCAAGTATTTTATTATTTTTTTTTGTGACAACAAAGTTGAAGAAGACTAATGTACTAATATCTAGTGTATCACCAATATGAAAACAACTTTGCTACATTGGAAAGCCAATTTTGGAAAGCCAAAATAAAGTGTTTTTGCTTTCACAAAGAATGTCATGGCAGCAACATCAGCAAGATTTCTTTCTTTTTGTAGACATTTGGCCAGCTCTAAAAATATTTCAACATAGTGATATAGATTTTTCGGCAGATCTGGATCAGCTCCCTCTTTGAGAAAGTTTGTGGGCGACTGAGCTTTGAAATTTTGCAGATCTTATACATACATAAACAGTTACATAACACACCAAATACAAAGAAAAGCATGTCATCACTCAGTCTTTTTAATACAGAATTAGTAGGTTTGAGGCCCGTTCACACCAAACGTTATTAACTAAAGATAACAATAAATTCATTAATTAATTCTAAAAATCATTCTTAATGTAAAACAGCAGATTTCAGACCACAGCAAGATTGTAGAGAAAATATATCTTTCGGGTATATACAGACTTATTTAACTTTTTTTTCTCAGTTAATAAATGATAAAACGCTGACAGCCTGTCAGAATCTATTGATATATAAAACGTTTGCACTATTTAAAGCTGCAGATAACATTGTGGAGAAGCTCACTGTTTGATGTTAAAGCCTCTTCATTCATTCATTCATTCATTCATTTTCCATTTGGCTTATCCTTTATTCATCAGGAGTCGCCACAGCAGAATGAACCGCCAACTTATCCAGCTTTTGTTTTACATAGCGAATGCCCTTCCAGCTGCAACCTAGCACTGGGAAACACCCAAACACCCATACACTCTTGCATTCACACACATACACTTCAGCCAATTTAGCTTGTTCAATCTACCTATTGACTGTTACTATTTAAAGTTAAGTAGGTGCAAATCACCAAAATTAAGTGCTGGCTAACAGGTTAAAATGTCCAGTTAATCAAGATTTTGATTTTAGGCCAAGTTGACCAGCCCTAGGAAGGAGTCATTGCTAAGCAAACTTAGAGTACAGTGAATGAGAGAGTACAACAAATCCTACACTGAAAAAATCCTACACTGTAAAAAATTTAGCTGGGGTGCTGGAAAAAACTTAAAATAACATTAAATGACAGAAATTTACAGTAAAATAACAGAGGATGAATTACAGAAGTTTACCAGAAATTAACATTTAAGGACATTTCTGTAATTTAATGTTTGTCATTTTGTTCGTTGTTTTATGGTAATTTTTTGTAATTTAAAGGGCCGATATTTAACTTTTTTTTCTGGCAATAAACCGTAACATTACGGATTTGTTTTGCTTAGTGTATTTATGAAATAATGAAAGAAAAACACCACAATGGTGTTTTCAAGCCTTCCATAAAAAGGAAAAAAATGTGTAAGACTGATGATGGCAGCAAGAGGAGAAAACAACATCAAATGTACTCTTAGCCCCAATGACGCTGCATTAGAAACACCTCGCAAAAGTAGTAATTCGTCTTTGTAATTTGACGCAAAGATGATATAATGCAAACAAAACACTTATAAATGGTCATACGTTTTTTAAAAATCTAAATATTAAAAACTTTTAAGGATTTAAGATTATGATGACCATTAAACACGTCATAACAGTCTTGTAAAAAGGGTCCACAGAATCCACTATATTTAGTGATTATATTACAATGATTGCAACACTGCAAATCCCTGACAATAGACTGATGCCTCATTCTAATTCTGACAAACTAAAAAAAAGCAATGCTAAAACCAAGAACAAATGTATATTTGTGTATTTACAACACTTTACCATCCAATGTACAGCTTCCAGTAATACTAGTAGTGCGACACAAAGGTCTCAGCAAAGGTTGCTTGCATTGTAGATACAGTATTCATTTGGTCAATCTATTTCACCATACCACTTCTGGGGCGATGTAAATAGGATGTCTCCTCGATATTACCATTTCACCAAGGTGACTTTCAATACTTGAAATTATTTATGCATTCACACGCTGAGCCAAATATGAGATGGTCCTGCACATAAATCTTGCTTAGTGAGCCATGACTGTCTGGATTATCGCACTCATTCCTTTTTTTCAGTGCTCATTCAATTCACCGGACCCACATAAGTTCAAAAGCGCCCTCACAGTTCTATCAAGCCATGATGTATCGCCAAAGAACCAACACGACGTGATTTGGTCAGCAGCATTACCCAGATGATAGCAAGAATAGCACCTCACTTCCATGTGGCACCTGGACACCCTGATAAAATTATGATGACCTGCAGCTAATAATTGATGATAAACTGGTCCACAGCATCTTTATGTATTAGTCAACGACTGGGGCTGTGCGTTATTCCCATCCCTCTTTCTCTCTCATTCCTCGACTGCAGCTGTGAATGCACAAGGTGAAATAAAAAGGCCGGTTAAAAGAGAGTGTGATAAACAGAAGGCACAGCAAGTAAATGAGAGCGGTTTATTGAATGGCAAAGCTCTAAGGTGCCACTCTTCCTCACTGAGTAAGGCTAATTCAATTCCCTCCCATGTCCCATCAAAGAGTGCTTAAGAGTGCGCCGGCATCAAAGCCGTGCCGGAAAATGCAGAATGATTGTAACTCAATTGTTGCCGGCCCGTCATTGATTGCACACTGGCATAAAGTCGAGTGCAAGACAAAAGACTTTCCTGTCCTTCCCTGGACTTTGTAATCACCTTTCTGATGTTTCAAGACTGTGAATCATCCACTAATGCTAATAAAGCCTGAGGGGAACCCAGCACAGGTCAAAAACGCCTCTCAGATAGAAAAAGTAACTAGGCATACTTAAAAAGCCCTCAGCTACTGTCAATGGATATGGAGAAGTAAGGCAGCTCTGTAGTAAAGAAACGCTCCACTTTTTAGGAAATAGGCTCCTTTTACAACTCCGCTAGAGTTAAAAAATGTTGAATGCATTCAGCTGATCTCTGCGGCTGGTGGGCAGCACTTTTAACTTAGCTCAGAATAAATCATTCATTCATTTTTTTCGGCTTAGTCTCTTATTTATAAGGGGTCACCAAAGTGGAATGAACCACCAATTATTCCAGCGTATGTTTTAAGCAGCAACCCAGTACTGGAAAACATCCATTCACATTTACACACACTCATACACTACGGCCAGTTTTGTTTACTCGACTCACTTATAGCCATACCTGCCAACATTTGTCATGAAAGATTATTAGAGAGGGGGTGACGTAGTGGCGCAATAGTTAGTGCTGTCGCCTCACAGCAAATGTCACTGGGGTTGCTGGTTCGAGCCTCGGCTGGGTCAGTTGGCGTTTCTGTTTGGAGTTTGCATGTTCTTCCTGCATTTGCGTGGGTGGGGGGTGAGTAGGAAATTGAAGAGTGGGGTTCCTGGTTAATAATACCAAGGTTGCCAATCCTAGGACTGTATCAAAAAGCTAAGGATCGGGGGTGGGGGATGGGTTGAAATTCCGGGAGTTTTCCAGGAGACAGAACAAAATGGGAGATGAGTCTGAAATACGGGAGACTCCCAGGAAAGCAGGTATGCATATAGCATGTCTTTAGGATGTGGGGAAAACTGGAACACCCAGTGGAAAGCTATGTGAACATTGGGAGAACATGCAAACTCAACACCAAAATACCAATTAGCCTAGCTGGAACTTGAACTAGCGACCTTCTTGCTGTGAGGCGACAGAGCTAACCACAGAGCCACTATGTTGACCCTTAATCCCTACATAAATAACTGAATTGGATTAGCCATTAACATCAAAAATTATAATTAACATCAAAAAATTCAAGAGAGTTTCAATCATTTTCCAATTTAAAGTTTGACTCTTCTGTATTTACATTATGTGCTGAGACTGACGGAAAATGAAAAGGTTCTATTTTGTAGGTAGAAATGTATAGGAACTACTCTTATTCTGACATTATAATGAAAAGAACGTGCTGCCATGGCTGCAGCCATATTTTCAGGTGCTGCGTAATATCATTGTACATGCTGCAATAAATGCGCAGGGTTCCATTAATAGTACTGTAGTAGCATATAGTTTTATAGTAAGCCGTACTATTGCATTACTTTAGTGGTTGATCCATACTGTATACCACCAAGATAGATTGACAGAATATTGATAGATTTTTATCATTTTATTATTATTATTATCTGCACTGGAAGATAATTTTAGAGTTTGGCCAATAGGTGTCATTTCCTTTTAACAGCACTGGCCACTGAAGTATTTTCCTATTTATTTATTTTCTTCCATTCCATTTGTTTAAGCATTTAAGCTACAGTATGAATTAAATGAACGAGGTATTAGGAGAATAACAAAGTATATGAAAATGACAAAATCTAAAAAAAATCCAACAGCTTCCATTTTCTTTCATGAAAGAAAGAACAAAAATCCAACGATCAAAAATCCAATGTTCGATCTGTATGGAACAAAATCAATGCCAAAAGTATTGAATTAAAAAGCTTGTTGAATATCACAAACTGAAAAAAATAATACACCGTATTAACAAGTTCTTGCATTTTAATGACTTGAATTCTAGGGTTTGTATTTTTAGGTCCTGAAATTTAACATATCTGTTTATTTAAGCTGTGAATATTTCAACGAAAAATATTTCAAACACGTTTTCATACTTAAAAATTCAATAATTCATATTCAATTTTCAGATTTCACTTACAAAATATTCAATACCCTTTAAAAATACGATGTATAATATTCAAAAGGTCATTTTCAGTTCATTTTATTTCAGTTCAAATATTCGCTTTCATAAATTCAGTGGATCAAATTCGACTGATAAAATTCAACATTACATCCGGGAACTGCAGGAGAAGCAATAGATTGCAGATTGAAGATCGCCAGCTGCTCTAGCTTTCACCAGCAGGTGGAGATGGAATAATGTAAGACTTTTAGCCCAGTAAACAGGCGAGAAAAAGGCTAATAAAGGCAAAAAAGTAGCATTTAATATAAATATCAATGCCTTGGACATTATAAACGATAAAAAGTATGAGTAAAATGAGTAAATGAGGTTTTAGTCATCTATATTTGCCCTTATGTAACGGAAGCCAGCTGGTGATCGCGTAAATCTCAGTCCTCGGATCCAGCGACAGACGTTGTTCTGCAATCTTTCTTTAGCATCCTCGGAGCTTGTCTCCCATGCCGGCTCGCTCCCTGCTCGGACCGGTGCGGTTACTTGCACATAAACCGTCTTTTGATGAATATGATGTTACACATTGTCTATCTTTATTGACTCTTTCTTCCATAGACGCGACGTATTATATTGACAGCTAAAGAATATAAACGTAAGAGAAACAGGAGAGGAAATATTATAATACAACATAGATAAACATTGACAGGGCTAAGAACAATTACGAACAAAGATATTCAAAAGCAGAGAGATTTTATGAGAATGTCACACAAAACAGTTTACTTGGAACTGTTAAACAGAGTTCAGGTATGATTTAAGGTTGGTTATGAGGCGTGTAATTTAAAATAATTTAACATAATGTGCGAATGCATTAAAGGAGCGTCTTCAGTTATTATTTAAACGCAGCTATGTCAGGATTGGGATAGGTTATATAATTTCATTATTTAAATTATGATTTTTAATATTAATATTTTATGACATGTATTTGGGCTATTGCGCTTAAATAAGTCATACGTGAGTCTAAATTAATAGTTCTATTCATCCTTTTTAGCTATCACTTTGCAATCGTCTTTCTCTTCTTTTTTTCAAATTTTTTTCTATTTATTTTAAGTGACTGAAAACTATTTGTAAATGATAAAAGAACTTTACTTCAAGGTTAGGCCAATGCATTTCTCTTTCCCATTAAAATTAGCGTAATATAAAACTTTAAGATGCTGGCAACTGCACTGGGCAACAGGCTGGAATTATTAGAATAGTTTCATTATTTTCATCTTCTTCACACATTTTGAGTTACTCAAGAGGCACTCTTTTTTTTTTGGAACATAAGACTACATTTTCTTACTAAGCCCTAATGTGGTATCCAGTTAATACCAGCTCACAAAATCCCAGTAAGGCTTAGTAGTTCCGATTCTTAAATTCCCTCTTCCCACTGATCTGCTTGGAGTTTTTCATTACTTAAGATCCTAGTTAATATGTGCTTCTATGTATGTGCACAGACCTACATACATATTGCATGCAATGTGTCTAATTCTGGAATCAATGGCAACAACGCTTTAATGAGGATCATTATGTGTCTATTAACGTAGTCAATTATCTGGTATGCTAGCTGTAATGCATGTACTGAAGGGCATGTATAAAACAGGTCAGGAGCAACTAGAACTCTCTAAGGGCCCATAGTACATTAATAGTCATAGTCTATGTGAGGGATTTTCCACAGGTTGCATCAGGCAGTGTTGGCAGGTGGGGGGTAATTAGGAAGGAAGACAGGAATTTCTTTCAATGAATTTAAATTCTTCAACATAGAATGTTTTCTGAGACACAGAGTCCCATTAGCATTCGTTAAAAATACCATTTTCACTTACACATTTGCATCAACATGTTCAACATTTGGAGGTTGGAATGATTTAAAATGTTTTTCAAATGCGTGCTCATGTTTAACAGAAATGCAGTACAACAATAATGTTGTAAAATATTTTCTACTCAAATATTTTTGATTTGCAGTTAGTGACTTTAGTTAATATTAATATGATTTAGTGCTAAAAAGTTTATTATTGTTGTTGTTGTTGTTATTATTATTATTATTATTATTATTAATTAAATATTATAATTATTTAGATTTCTGGAATAAATGATAGATTTAATTACATTTATAATACAGCTATGTGATAATATTTATTATATTTTATAATAAATATATTAACAAACATTTATTTTCAAATATTTCCCAAATATTGTTTAACAGAGCAAGGATTGTTTTTACAGTATTTCCTATAATATTTTTTTCTTTTGTAGAAAGACTTTTGTGTTTTATTTTGGCTAGAATAAAAGCAGTTTTTAATTAAAAAAAAAAAAAAAAAAAAAAATATATATATATATATATATATATATATATATATATATATATATATATATATATATATATATATATATATATATATATATATATATTTAAGGGCAATATTATTTGCCCCCTTAAGCAAATTTTTTTTTTCATTTGTCTACAGAACAACCCATCATTATCATTTGCCTCATTACTCTAATCTGACTAATTAACCTAGTTAAGGATTTAAATTGCACTTTAGTCCCCCTTTATTAAATACTTTGAAGAACTCCCTGGCCTTTAGAATATATTTATTTATTTATTTTCCTATGTTATTTCTGTTTTGTACACTTAGAATGTTACCAAGCCCTTTATGTCAAAAAAATAGGCACACGTTGCCTAAACAAATATGGCATAATGTATTCCCTCACTGTTAACTTTCATTTATCTGGAAGGTTTTGTGTGATTCAAGATGATATGATCTGTTGTTTTTGTTGTAGTATTTGTTCTTTAGTATATTACTTGTTTTAGATGTTGCCAAGCCTCGCATGTTAAATAATAATATGGACTGAACAAATATGGTACACCGTTTTCTCACTGTCAATTTAGAAAGTCTGTAAGTTTTTTTTTTCAATGCCATGGTTGTGGTAGGGGAGGGGTAACGTACTGCTTAAAATTGTAAATGCAAAAACTCAACAAATAAATATAAAAAAATAAATGAATAAATAAATTGCACTTTAAGCTACATACTAGTATCTTGAAAATATCTACTAAAATATTAAGTACTGTCAACATGGCAAAGAGAAAAGAAATCAGATATTGGAAATGAATAATTAAAACTAATATGTTTAGAAATGTGTTGAAAAAAATCTCTCTATTAAAGAGAACTTGGGGGGGGGGGGCATTTTTACAGGAGGTTGTGCCTAATTATCATCTACCATTGATCTAACATAATTTCTTTGCAAGCTCTTTTCACTTCCAGCCTCCTTTGCTCCATGTCTAAAGAATAAGAGTGCTGGTATGAAGTGAGAAATCCTATAAGTTCACACTCTTGAATCACACATGCTGTTTGTGGCTCTCTGTCTGTGTCCTCACTTTGACAGCTGAACCTAGAAGACTGCAGACATACTGAAGTTCTCTAATCAGCTGATTTGGCTGAGCGTGGCGCTCTGATTGCCACAGCAATTAGAAGTCTGGCCACAGATTGCCGCCTGCTGGTAGAAACCATATCGAAAATAGGGATAGAAGAGATATACAAGATATAGATCATAGAGATTAGACACAAATCCACACAGTGATAACAAACCACCTCAGATAGTTGCTTGCTACATTTTTGCAATGTTGCCTGCAACATCTGGTACCATTTAACACGTGTGTGTGTGTGTGTGTGTGTGTGTGTGTGTGTGTGTGTGTGTGTGTGTGTGTGTGTGTGTGTCATTTGGAACATATTTTGAGGTCTCACTATCTTATTTTACTTTCACGAGTTTATTAGGGCTGAATTTAAACAAACAAATTGAACATTACTACATATCATTTGTTTTTTATATTTAACCCATATAAATAGTTTGCAACATTTTTGTCAGTGTTTGTTGTTTCAGCTCATTTTAAATAAGTAGTTTTTGTAGTAGGTTTTTCAAGTGTAGCAAAGTGTGTGTGGAACAGTTTTGTATTCGATTTAGTATTTTTTTTAGAGTTTTTTAAATCGTGTTTTTTATTTAAAGGTTCAGAATGGACCAAAACCAGGATGTCTGAAGAAAATCAATACAGAGATGCCACTGCTCACGTTTTAACTTCTACATTTATATCGAAAACCACCCAATCGAAACACGGCGCTTCGGCTTCAACCATCAAAACTCTCATGGAGTGAAACAAAAACTCGGCATAACTGGAGTCGAGTCCAAGCATTCAGTCTAGGTGATGTCCTGAAGGCTAGAGCAAAACACACTCTCACAGTCCATGCCTCCTGCAAAAAGTGAGCCACAGATCTGTCACAACACAAGCCTGCAGAGACATTACCCCTTTGTCATAGCGGTTCTAGAACAGCGCTGTGTTCCAGCTGGCATCTGAGTTGCCAGGTATGACAAGCGGAAGCTTCGGCTACAGCAGGACACATCTACATTCACCCGAAGTCTGGCTGAGACGCTTCGTGACAGCTCTCCTTTCCTCGCCCCCTTGATACAAACCCCATCCTTCCTCCGGTTCAGAAGAGCACAAGTCCTGACTGCTAAGTCACTGTCTCTTTCTCTCTCTCACACACACAGCCTGTTTGCCAGGTCTCCCTTCATATCTAGCCCCTTTATAGTATATTCTTGTCCATCCTAGTCTCAAGGTCTTAACACTCTTACCCACTGCTACATTTTGTCTCAGTGACCTCTGGTAAACCTCTTGGGTGATGCAGACAGGGATTGAGGACTCGTTATATACAGCCAGACTTGAGGTCTTTGAAGTAGTGACCATAGTTTACAATGTGCTGCCTCTCCAGCCGCAATGTGCAGAGGCGATTTGAGTGCTCAATTCCTTTGTTTCAAAGCTGGCTGGCATAATTTAGGAACAACGAACTTTTATTCAATAAAATGCAGCACACTCTTATAAATGTAAATAAATGGTAAAAGAGTGTGTGTATGTGTGTGTATATCCAGCCGGATCTCACGAGAAAACGTAAGTATTTTAAGTTTTGCCAGTTTAGTGGCTAATTCGTATGAATTCGTACGAGTTCAGTCTCACGAAATTGTACGATTTTAAAAAGGAGGCGTGACACCTAACCCCACCCCTAAACCCAACCATCTTTGGGGGATGAGCAAGTCGTACTAAATTGTACGAATTAGATCGTACTAGTTCATACGAATTAGCCACTAAATCAAAAAGTTACGAATTGCCGTGAGATTGAGTTGGTATATCTCTGGGGAAATGCAATAGAAAAAAAAATGTTTTGGGATCCCACAAAGAGTCTCGACCATGGAGTCAATCTAGGCCACATATATATATATATATATATATATATATATATATATATATATATATATATATATATATATATGTGTGTGTGTGTGTGTGTGTGTGTGTGTGTGTGTGTGTATATATATATATATATATATTTATATATTTATATATATATATATATATATGCAATGCAAAAAAAACAATATTGACCTAAAAATTGTAAAATAATGCAAATCTCAAAAAAAAAAAAAAAAATAAAAATCGCAAAAAGAAAAAGTTGAGAAATAAAAAGGAATTTGCAAACAAAATAAAGAACTGCAAATAAAAATCATGTAGTGCAAAGAAAAAAAAAAAAAAAAAAAATATATATATATATATATATATATATATATATATATATATATATATATATATATATATATATGTATTTTTTTAATATACATACATTTGCTAATTTTTTTTTTCCAGTATTGCCTTTACAAAAGCTCACAAGTCAATTGCGATGCTCATTTTGATTTGCTTTTCAGTGAACAATGAGTTTTCTGATGCTTTCTTCTTTTTGCACTTAACATTTAAGTGTGTTTCACTTTCTGGCCCTGATTTGACATAAGGGCGGAGTCACAGAAACTAGGGAGTGTACAGCATGCCCGGAGTTGCCTCTTAAGAAGCGACGTCATCAGCTGGAGACATCATAGCACAAAGAAAATTAGCCATGAATCAAAACAGTAAAACTCGCAAATCAAACTGAGCATTGCAATTGACTTGAGAGGTTTTGTAAAGGCAATACTGGAAAAAATATTAAGCAAATATATGAATATTTAAAAAAAATTGTAAATATAAAATTTTTCCCCACTATTTGATTTTTATTTGCAGTTCTTTATTTTTGTTTGCAAAATTCCTTTATTAATTCCTAATTTCTTTAAACTCAATTTTCCCTTTGCAATTTTTTGAGATTTGCATAATTTTTTACAATATTTTCCAGCTAAAGCTGTCAGATTTTGTAAATTGAGAATAGTACATCATTTAAAAACTGAACAAATAAGCTATTCGTTTATGTATGGTTTGGTATGATGAGAGAGTTATTTGAAAATATAGAATCCGAAGTAGGGTTGTGCAATTAATTGAAATTATATCGAAATATGAGTGATTTCCAAATCGATTTTTGTCATAAAGAGGTCTATAGTCGTGTCCCAACTATGCACTTACAGTACAGTTTGTAGTGTCGTCGCAAATGGAGCAGTAATATTTTTTTTACTGAGCAAAAATCCAAATCGTTTCCCAGTTGATGTTTGACGCTTGCCAATTTAGTAAAATAAATGACCAAACTACCAAATAATACCTGCCAAGAGTATAACCGCTGTCGGTTTTTTTTTTTTTTTTTTGCTTCTCTTGATTTTTCTTCTTTTTAAAATTTTTATTTAATATTTTTCTATAACATATACATTTTGGTGTACTAGTTTTTGGACCATTATCGTAAGTAGATTTTTAGATAAGCTCCAGATTTGGCTTCAGTAATGACTAATGTAATGTATACGCACAAATATAATATTCTATAGCTTCCTATTAAAATAATTAATTTAAAAGACAGATTCGTGAGGGGTGTACTTATATATGATAAGCACTGTAAATGATACCATGCATTTTGCGATTTTCCTACAAATAATTCTGTTGTATATATACCAAAATATATTCTTAAAATCTAAATAAACGGTTCCTTTTGCACTGTTTGGAACCTTTTGTGGAATGAACAAAGGTTATTTGAATGTTAAAGTTTCTTTACAGAACCCTTGATACCAATAAAGCGCCTTTAGTTTAAGTAGTATTCTTAAAGCTATTCTCTCTTTCACTCTCTCTCTCCTTCCTTTCCCTTAGTGCTCAGATTTTTTTTTTTTTTTTCATGTGGAATAAAAAGGTGCCAACAGAAATAATGTATTTTTAGAGAGTAGAATCATAACTAATAAAAGAGCATTTATCAAATAATAATAACTTCAAAAGGAAATAGGTCAATCTCCACGTTTATGCAGTGAGTGAGGTCTTGAAAAAATGCAAGCGTTGATATTAAGGGAGTATGCTGTGACTAAATACAGCTGTTTTGAAGATGTGCGCTATACCAACTCAAGTTGTTTAGCACATCTCCATAAGAAAATATGCTATCTATCAGATTGTGCTACCAGTGTAATTTTGATGTGCAGCGGGGTGATGGGTGGTCATAATACTGCCTCAATCCCAACCTTACACATTTGTTAGACGGGTTTCAGCATCGATATCGCAATGTGTGAATCTGCAATAGTCACATTGAAGGACCTGCAATGTTAAATTGGGATTGATATAATGTGATCCAATCTAATAGTGGGAAAGATTTTTTTTTTATTTATTTTTTTTTATATGTGTTTTAAGAACTGTATGATTTCAAGTGAGTTTAAACCATTTAGGCACAAGAAATTACAAAGTTTTCCTGATGAATTGTGTTTTTATTATTATTATTTATACAGTGAAGAATGTGGTGTACCTTTACATTTGATTACGTTAATCAAATGTACCTTTACGTTAGCATTATACCTAACGTTACATATCATTTCTTCAGTTGGCTAACGTTACACCATTGTTAAGTGTTGCGTAACAATGTAATAGGCCTATTACTGTATAAAATATGTAAACAATGTCAAATCACCTGGCGTCGTTCAGCGGTTGAAACACTGGTTTGGCGATTATTTGGGATGCTAAACATTTCAGAAAGTTGTACTGTGTCAGTCAACATACCTTCTATAATCTTTATTCACTTTTAATCTTGCTGGAACCATAGTAAGTTGTTTTCTTGTCCAACTTCATCTCCAACTCCATTTCTCTGGACTGTGAATCTGCCCTGACACCTGAATGCGCAGGTCCCGCCTTCACCAACGCGTACTTGATCGATGTGGAGATGTGATTGGATGGTCATTTTATTATATAAATTATACTACGACATGATTGGCTAGCCTTGATTCGGGTATATTTGTAAGAGACAAATAACTTCTGTATATTTTATTATTATTTTATTTGCATGTATTCATCAATTAGTGTCGAGACTAACCGGTAAAATAGGTTACTTTCCCGCAAATAACAGACGTCTAGCCTAAATTTAGACTTGGTTGCCCGTTTTATTAGCTGTAAGACTGTAACTCTAAGATGCCAAACAAAAAGAAACAACAAAAAATGACAACAAAAATGAGGAAGAAAAAAACAACAAAAGTGGGCCGTTTTTATCATATAGCCTATCAAAAGTCAACATAAAAAGTAACGTTATATTAATTGGTTGCAAACATTTATGCTGCTTTCTTTGTCAAAGATTCTTATACAAAGCACAACATGCTCTATCATGCGCATTTCAGCATTTGAGAGAAATCCACAGGTAGATTCAAGTTGGGTTTTGTTTCAAAAAACCGATTGGGTTACTAATTTTTACGTCTAGTTGACAGTTTAATTAAAAACCGAGTCACACATATAGAATTACTCAGCATCTGTGTTGCTTCTCTTCTCAGCGTGAGGTTGAGTTGTAAAGAGCTTTTCCAGAGCTTTGGTAAACCCTGCTGGTGTCTGCCGTGAGGAGCAGCTGATGGAGGACAGTGGAGCTTCAGCCCGCTCTAGTGGCGCCTCGGTGGAATGAACTGCTGCGGACGCTGCTTATAGGCTTTTTTTTCTTGAGCTTCATTCATTGAGCGAATACCACGATCTTTAAGACGAAGAAAGACACAGTGTCATTTATACATGTTCAGTCTATCTATCTATCTATCTATCTATCTATCTATCTATCTATCTATCTATCTATCTATCTATCTATCTATCTATCTATCTGTCTGTCTGTCTGTCTGTCTGTCTGTCTGTCTGTCTGTCTGTCTGTCTGTCTGTCTGTCTGTCTGTCTGTCTGTCTGTCTGTCTGTCTACATATTACTAATTTGTTACATAAACTACATAAAATATAAAAATTAACCATTTCAGATATGTTGGGTATGAATGCAATTATTTATATTGCAGTATATTAGATATGTTTACATGTAATATCCATTTAAAAGTTCTAGATTTAATACTTAGAAGTTTAATACGCATACATACATACATGCATTGCATACATACATACTGTACATACATACATAGCCTACGTGTAAGTATGGACCCCCTCACAAATCTATCTTTTAAAATCATATTTTAAATAGGAAGCTATGCAATATTATATTTGTGCATATACATTCGACTAGTCTGCACAGAAGCCAAATCTGGAGCTTATCTAACAAAATTTACGGTCCAAAATCTAGTACAGCCAATTTGATGTTATAGAAAAATATTAAATACAAATTTAAAAAAGAAAAAAATCAAGAAAAGCAAAAAACTGAAAAATTGTTGAAATTTTGTAGGTTGTATTTTTATTTTTTGCAATATTTTGCTTGAATTTAATTCAGTGTTTGGTGAGTAAAATATTATTTTAATAATTATATCTGTTTAATAAATCTGTTTTGTTTAAATGCACCAGAATACATTGCCTATATTCACTGAGAAATGGATAAAGATATTCGTTTTTAAAATGTGTGGGTCTACTCAATTATCAGGGAGTCCGCGGGGTCTCAAAAAGTATTGAAAGTTGATAAATTAGAGTAATTTAAGGCCCTTAAAAGGTATTAAAAAGTCTTAAATGCTGTTTTGCGAGGTGTTACAGTACATTTTATCGTTTTTGGTTATGCAATGTATAGTTGTATGCTAAAGTTTAAATTAAATCTGCGAATAACAGGATGCTGTGTATTTATGAAATCAATGAATCATTAGATTTGACATCATGCTGCTTTGTTTATTGCAGTTACCATAGCCGCACTATTATTTCTGCAGTTCTATTGACACAAACCTGCTGAATTAGCTAGATTTAATAAATTTTTATTCAGTTTATGAATAATGTTTTAGTTTTGGTTTGGATTCTTACATTGATATTTAGTATATATACTGTGCGTTAAAATCTTATCAGTGTTTCTGGTCTTAAAACATATGCAAAGAGTCTTTAAAAAGGTCTTAAAAGGAACTGAATTTCACTCTCTGATTCCTGAATATACTCTGATTATGTTGAGCACTGTACATGCATACATATATACATACATATATACAGTTGAAGGCAAAATGATTAGCCCCCTGAATTATTAGACCCCCTGTTTATTGTTTCCCCGTTTTCAGTTTTAACAGAGAGAATATTTTTTCAACACATTTCTAAACATAATAGTTTTAATAACTCATTTCTAATAACTGATTTATTTTATCTTTGTCATGATGACAGTAAATATGTTACTAGAAAATTTTCAAGACACTTCTATACAGCTTAAAGTGACATTTAAAGGCTTAACTAGGTTAACTAGGCAGGTTAGGGTAATTAGGCAAGTTATCGTATAACAGTGGTTTATTCTGTAGACTATTAAAAAAAATGCTTAAAGGGGATAATAATTTTGTCATTAAAACGGTGTTTAAAAAATTTAAAAACTGCTTTTATTCTAGCCAAAATAAAACTAGTAAAACTTTCTCCAGAAGAAAAAAATATTATCAGACATACTGTGAAAATCTCCTTGCTGTTACACATCATTTGTGAAATATTTAAAAAATCAAAAAAAAAATCAAAGGGAGGCTAATAATCCTGACTTCAACTGTACATACATACATACATACATACATACATACATATAAAGTATTTAGAAATTTATATTTTCGCATTTTAATCATGGCATTATTTTATTTTAGATTACAAAATAATACCTTATGTTCACTTAAAAAAAAAAAAAACATGTATTAAGTAATTTAAAAACTTTGGTGATCATAAGAGAATTCAGAACTTTATTATGAATATTTGTAATTACCAACTCCAAAATTCTGAACAGCAGCGCATGTAATAAGGTTTTTAACAATGCTCCTTATTCAAGTAATGAGAATCTAAAGAGAATCACCACTGAGAATAATGAGAAACATAATAGGAACTAGCAATAAATGAATAATTAGATTTACTTGAGTGTCTGAACACATTGCTGTAATGAGTATTAGTGATTAGGGAATGAGCTTAATTATCATAAAAATGCATAAATAAATAAACAAGCAAGGAAAAAAGCATATTTTCTTTACACTTTTGAGTAAAATGTAACATGGACATATTTTTGCGAGACTTGATTTCTGTCAATCAGTGAGAGGAAGCGGCAGACACTGTTTATAATACAATGTTTTATGCATCAGTGTGCGAAACAGACATTAAAGACACTTGCTAACAATGTTTATACCTGGGTTATAAAAAAGTCACGGCAAACCCTACTCTGTATTCAACATGTTAGAGGTTAAATCAAAAATATTTCATATTTCATGGGATTATCCTGCACTGCACAAGGTGATTTGAATCCCTTTGTTGTGGACAAATGTGGGGCAGGAAGGAGGTTGGAAGAAATAAGCACGAGTTTGGAGACACATTCAAACATGCCAAAATCAGTGAGGACCTCCGGAAACATGTTCTGCATAAGCTGTTATGTGTTACAGGTAAACAAACTTGCAGTACTGTATATCTGCATGCAAACTCTCACAGATGGGCACGGCGTAGACAAGCTGACAGCCTGAGGCATTATATTTGAAAACAAACTCCTTTTGACAGCGCAGGGGTGAGAGTTGTATCCAATTACTCTCGGAGAGGCTCGCAGAAGCAACATGACAAATATCCGCGCATATTCACCAACAGACAGGCTAAGCTGTATCCATGGCACCAGCAGCCGCTTCAGCCAATACTGCACTTTCAGAGATTTTGTCCACAGATCCATTGAGTCTTTGAACTAGATACCTTTTTTTTTCTTTTTTTTTTTTGCATGTTGTTTTTATGCTGGGTGGCTCAGTAGCACTGTTGTCTCACAGCAACAGTTGCTGGTTCAAGTCCTGGCTGGACCAGGAGGTCTTTCTGTGTGGCATTTGTAAGTTCTTTCCATGTCTGTGAGTTTCTTCTGGATGCTCTGATTATCCCCACAAAGACAATAAAGACATGAGTGAATTGCATTAACTAAATTGGCCGTAGTTTGTAAATTGGAGAGTGTATGGGTGTTTTTCCAGCACTGAGGGTTGTAGTGGAATGGCATCCACCACATAAAACTTATGCCAGCGTGTCGGCGCCAGTGGTGTAGTGGTTAGTGTGTCCACACAAGGTAAAAAACCCAGAAAAAAAAAAAAAAAACTTATGCCAGAGTAATTGGTGGTTCATTCCACTAATGTTGACCCCTAAACAGGGAATAAGCTGAAGGAAAGTGAATAAGTTTTTACGCTGATGAGCCAAAACATTATGACAATTCATTCATTCATTTTCTTTTCAGCTTAGTCCCTTTATTAATCAGGGGTCACCACAGTGGAATGAACCGTCACATTATGACTAGTCGAATTAATTTTTCACTATAGTGTTTCAATGGGTCATGGAATTTCTGCAATATCATTCATTCACTTTCCTTCGGCTTAGTGAGAGGGGTCTTGGTGCAGTCTCAGTTTGCAAATCTAAGTCTACAGATACTATCAGGCAAAGTCCCTTATTTATCAGGGGTTGCCACAGCAGAATGAACCGCCAACTTTTCGTACATATGTTTTACACAGCCGCAACCCAGTGCTGGAAAACTCTTATACACTCTCGCATTTACAAACACACACACTCATACACCACTGCCAATATATTTGCTTACAATTCACTTATAGCGCATGTCTTTCGACTGTTGGGGAAACTGGAGCACCTGGAGGGAACCCACACAAACATGGGAAAAACATGCAAACTCCACATAGAAATGCCAATTGGCCAAGTCAAGGCTTGAACCAGCGACCTTCTTGCTAACCACTGAGCAACTGTGCCACATCCTTTAACTTTAAAAGGTCTATTCCAGACACTAAAAGTCAGGGAATTTTTATACAATATATACAGACATTCAGAAATTTTTGATTGTCGCTTTGAATTTTAGTATCCATTTCTCAAAATATATGTTTTTATTTATAGTTTGTTGTTATAATTTTTTTTAACTCCATTTTATTCTTTTTTTAATCTTTGTGGAAGCTGATTCCAGCAGTGGGGGTGCAGTCTGAAGTCTTTTTGGGAGGTCCAGTGTGGAGTCCATCAAAGTAATCCAGCCTGCTGCTGATAAAAGCATGAACAGTCCTCACTGGAAACAATCTTGCAATGTTTTTGAGATAACAGTATGTTAATTTAGTTACTGCTTTCAGTGCTTTGTCATGACTATTGAAACTAAGATCTCAGATCTCCAAACATGTCAGGATAATATGAATTTAAGAAGCTAACGAACTAAAATCATTTTAATTTTATTTTGCAAAACACAAAAACAGGCTTAGAGTGGAAACTCTGTTATCAACAGTGTCTGAGGGTAAAAAAAGACACAAAATTATACATATTTATTGAAAAAAAATCTTTACATTAAAGAATTTATTAAAACCTATAATTACAGAAAAAAAACATTATAGAAGAACACAAAAAATATAGAATTTATAATTCACAAAACCTAAGCCACATATAAATAAAAACCAAAATTTAACACTAACATATTGGTTTTATTTGATTTTCTTGGTTTGCTATAAACAGATTCATATGCATGTAATCCTTCTCCAGCTCTGGCTCAAGACAAACACATACTGCATGTTCTGCCCTATGCCTATTTAAAATGCAGTAAACATATGAAGAGTTCAGATACGAAAACCTCTAGGTAAACCTCTAAATTTCCATTAAAAATGAACATTTTTCTCAGCCTCCTTTGTTTATGTCAAGATATTTCACTTTAAAGACCAGAAAAAGGGCTTATTATTTGCCATAAAAGTGATATTACTGAACCTACACACAGGAGCCTAAAAAAATTGCCCATTTTAGAGGAAAATTTCAGACGACATTGAGGTTTTTGCAGCTAACCTTTAATTTATTTCAGTAAATATTACCTTCTACATACCATACATACAATAAGTTAAACAATAATCACAATATATTAGTTGTTACATACAGATTACTTATTAAAAATACAATCGACAGTTCCAAAATCTGTATTTATATTTAGACCAATTAAATACTGTACATACTGTACCAGTTATACAGGTACAGCACCAGGTTTCAGTACCCAACCCTACAGTCAAAGGCAAAATATCTGGTCTCGTGTGACTTTGAAAATGCCTACGATTTGGGAGAGTCTGATCTGGAAAGCAAGAAGGTCCCCTGATCAGTTTCATTTTTTGTTTGTTTGTTTCCTGAAGAAATGATGACACCAGGAACTGTTAAACTTTCCAAATTTCCCAGATATCTAAATTGAGCTGGTGGGATGTTCTGGGCAGCAAGTTCCAGCAAGCTTTATTACAGCTCCACCTCACAACCTAAAAGACAGTTTCTGCTGTTAATGCCTTGGTGACAGAAACCAAAGGTCTTGTAGAATCCGTGATTCAGCGCTGTTTTGGGAGCAACCAACTGCATATTTCATGTAGGTTGTCATAATCTTCTCAATTTAATAATTACTCATTGGTGTACATTTATTGGAGCAAAACTTTATATAAGAAAATATCTGTACACCGTTATTTTTATTTAGAAACCACTAAATAAATGTTTTTTTTTTTAATAATGCTTTAGCATTATATAATTGAAGTTAGAATTATTAGCCCCCCTTTTATTTTTATTTTTTATTTTTTTTTTATATTTCCCAAATTATGTTTACTAGGGCAAGGAAATTTTTAAAGCGTGTCTGTTAATATCTATTTATAAATATTTATTTATAATAATAAAGTCTTATTTGTTTTAATTCGGCTAGAATAAAAGCAGTTATTATTTTTTAACACCATTTTAAGGACAAAATTATTAGCCCCTTTAAGCTAATTTTTTTTTCGATAGTCTACAGAACAAACCATCGTTATAGAATAATCTGCCTAATTACACTGCCTAGTTAACCTAATTAACCTAGTTAAGCCTTTAAATGTCACTTTAAGCTGTATAGAAGTGTCTTGAAAAATATCTAGTCAAATATTATTTACTGTCATCATGGCAAAGATAAAATAAATCAGTTATTAGAAATGAGTTATTAAAACTATTATATTTAAAAATATTAGATTTTGCTAAAAAAAATCTTCTCTCCGTTGAACAGAAATTGGAGAAAAAAAAAAATAAACAGGGGTCTAATAATTCAGCGGGCTGATAATTCTGACTTCAACTGTATATGAGCATTTTGTTCGGATGTTCCTAATCTTGCACTATGTTTGAGACCTTTTGAATGCATTTATTCTTTTCTACAATTTTTTTTTTACAAACATTGAGATAGATGGTCAGACCTGCTAAACAGGGTAAATTAGTGTGAAACAATATATCCATACATCTGCTGTGTGGAATGCAGATAGATGACCTTATTTCCATAGCCAGTAATGGCACACAAACAGGAAACTGACTAATGCAAAACACAAAATACTTTTACTTTAAATCAAACTGCATGATTCTCTTCTCCAATAGATTTTGCATCTGAAAAAGGAACTCCAAATTAAATGCAACAAGCATTTAACATAAATATTTTATCAAAACTTTTTGTAAGTTCTAAGCTTTTTAAGAGCAAAACAGCGTTTGCACTGATGATACATACATAGATAGACAAGTTAAAATAAAATAAAATAATGCATTCAAATAAATTATCCAATGTTTTTTTTTTTCATATGGATTAAAATATACAAATATATTTTCATTAAAATAATAAAAACAATAATTGTAATAATGAAATATATATATATTTTTTTTATAAAATCCATAAAAAAGGTCATGAGGTATCTTCATGTTAATAATTGGATATATTATCTGGCTATCTTTGCCCAGAAACAACTTACTCTTTACACGTCAACATACAATAGAACAAAACCCTTCCTATTGTATTCATGTAATACCCTACTTCTCTGTTTGCTTTTATTGACATGTTCCCCTTCGGAACGGGAACTTCTACATTGTGTCCTTGACACATCAGGAATTGCCAGATGACCAATCACTTTAAAGCCGCGGTCACACTGCACTTTTCACACCTTAAGGCTGATTTATACTTCTGCGTCAAGTGCACGGGTATCCTACAGCGCTGACGCATAGCCCTACGCCGTGGCCGTCAGCGTTGCTGACGTGCACCTCTCTAAATATGTAACTACACGTCGCAACGACGCATAGCACAAGCTCTGTGATTGGTCGGCTTGGTAGCACTGATGAGTCTGGGCGGGACAGAGAGCCGAGTGAGCCCAGTGGAGCGATTGTTTACAAGTGTGGAGTCCCACGAAGGAGCTCCTGATGGAAAGTTTTGTTTTGTGTTTACCTCATAGTTAAAGTTGTTGCACGTCCACCGGTTCCTGCCTCAAAATGAGCGAGTTTGAGCCACTTGTACATCCCGGAAGCGTTCAGAAAGAACAAAACACAGGCGAAGAAACTTGACACAGAGACACATCAACACTTCACTGCCAACTAGCGTTTTGGAGGTGTTAATGCCGACCAACAGAGACAGCGCGCAGAAGTATAAATGCACAGCTACGCGCGTTGTATGCGCTGTTGGTTATGCCGGTCACTTCACGCAGAAGTATAAACCAGGCTTTAGACTTCCATTTATACATGTGCAACTGCACCACACCGTAAACGCAAGCTCGCACGACAAGTTTCACATTTCCCGGCATTTGAAAGTTCTAGCTTGGTGAACTCTGACCTGCGAAATCACATCGTGTGATTGCATGAGACCAATAGAACATCAAAACATGACCTCTCTGTACAGAAATGTAAAATATGGAGCAATCGAGTTGGCAAAGCACAGCTTCCACAGGTGCAACTGATCATAATCAGGTGAGTATATAACCAGCACCTGCTGAGCTGAATCCAGATCAAGATTTAAGTATACAGTAATTGAGCTGGGTGATTCGCCCGTCCCTGGCCATTTCTCTGGGCTCAGGTGTTGCATAATTCCATACTGTATACAGTATACTAAAACAGTATGTGAGCCAAGTAGTAGTATGTCCAAATTCGAAAAACAGTATGCAAGAAGTACCCGGATGACCTATTACTTCTGTATTGCACATCCGATTTGTATCAAATTTCACATCCATAAAATTCAAATGTAGAACCAACTAAGTAGGTGATTTCGGACACAGCCATCTTTTTCAAGATGTTGTTCTGACTTCTCTGCGTTTCTGGATGCAGTGGTTCCCATCTCTGGATGATGGACGCATGTTCTGCATTACCTGCTGGGGGTCCACCTTACGCCCTCACTGAAGGGCATGTCTTGCACAGCTGAGATCGTGGCTCGCACTTGAAAAGTTGGAGGTGCCGGCTGTTTGGCCCAGTATGTTTTGGTGATGCTTGTGTGCACGCCATGCTTCGCAAACTTCTCACCAAACACTTGACTGGTCCAGCTGCTATGGCGCTTTGCTTACACATTCCCAATGTGTTAAAAACACAACAAAGACATTCCCGTTTTAGAGGGGAATGTTATGACTGTAACCCATGTTCCCTGAAGAAGAAAACAGAGATGTTTCAGTGATAAAAGTCTGGCTTGTTCTCTTTTAGGTGCTGGCTACAGTATATATACAGTACTTGCCTGATTTTGATCAGTTGCACCTGTGGGAGCTGTGTTTTCAAACTATAGGCATTCATTGGCCAATTTTTTTGTGTCTCGTTCACACTAGTTTGAGCATGCAAAAGTCTGCCATATAGTGCTGCGGAAAAAGGTGCGGGATTAACCAAGATGATTAGATATTAAGGGGTCTATTTTGACAATCCAGGTGCAAAGTCCAAAGCGCAGACCACAAAAGCATTAAGGGCATGTTCAAACCACTTTTGTTCTTTTAAGGATAAATAAATCAGCTTTGCGCTGTGGCGCATGGTCTAACAGGGTTGAGCTTATTGTCTTAATGAGTTATAGGTGTATTTTGAGAATAAACCAATCAGAGTCTCATCTTCCATTCCCTTTCAGAGTCAGTTGTGTCGCGCCATAGCGCATTTGCTATTTACATGGCGGACTTTATAAGCAGAAAAACTAAATGCTTCACTAGAAAGAAAACAGCTAAACAGAACACCTACAGTGCTAGAATGAGAGATGAGCCTCCTCATTCTTTGCTTTCACTTTCGTTCTCGTGGATAGGGAAATGTGTTATACACAGACACATCCATTAGCCAATACATAATTTATTTTGTTTAATAAGCGCAAAGATTTTTTTTCAAAACTATTTCTAAATTCAGTTCTAATTTCCAGCAAGCGAATAAATAAACAATAATAACGAAGTGTTTTCCAAATACACATGCTGACAGGTGGGCAAATCTAAGCTTGTTTTTAATAAAAACAAATATAAATATGCATATAATAAATTATACTACTACTAAAAATAACATTATACAAAAGCAAATTGTCATGAATAAACTAAAAAAGCCCCGCGAGATGAAGAAGGCATGGAGGCGGTGGTTTTAATATTTAAGTAGGCTAAAAAATAATAATTTTTGTAATACTTTATTCCTTTAATTATTTTAAATTTTTAAAGATGTTTGCGTATTGCTGTACATTCTGTGTGTATTAAGCAATATTTAAGCGAGGCGCACAACTAACGCGCTCTGCGCTGGACTTCAGAAATAGCAACACGCCAGTAATGCGCCTTAACACGCCTCCTTTTTTAAACCAGAACGCCTATGGGCGCACATATGAGCGCAAATGCATTTGCTATTTAAACAGCGTGTTGCAAAACGTCTAAAATGACTATTGCGCCGAGCTAAAACTAGCAAACAACAATTGCGTTGCGCCGCATTGCGCTGGGTGTATGATAGGGCCCTAAAAAATGAGCGATTGGTCCATATCCTTCACTTTCGCCAACTGGTGAAGTTTTTTTTTCTCACTGCTTGTCTCTGGTTTGCATGGTTCAGGACTTGTAGAGCTGCGCATCAATAGATTACTCTTCAGCGGTTGGACTCTCAGTAAATATTAAACCACACTCACCTGAACTGAACTAAACTGAATTGATTTTAAACTCTGAAAACTGAACTGACACAGATTCAATTCAGTATAATCTTTAATGTAAAGCTGCTTTGACACAATCTAAATTTGTAAAAGCGCTAAACAAATAAAGATGAACTGAAAATTAAAATTTTCTGTACAGAGAGGTCCTGTTTTCATCTTCGATTGGTCTCATGCAGTCACGTGATGCAATTTTGCAGGTTAAAGTTCACCGAGCTTGAACTTTGCAATGCAGCAAACGTATGAAACATGTGAAATGTATGAGCTTTTGTTTCCAGTTTGTTGCATTTGCTTGCATATGGATGGAAGTCTATGGGGCGAAAAGTGCAGTGTTTCCGCGGCTTTACTCTTCAGAGAGATTGGTTATTGGCGATTCTCGATCAGTTCTTTTAAGGACACAACGTCTCCATTCCCTCCCTCGGGGAACGTGGGTTACAGTCTTAACCAGGATGTTGTATCGTTTTTTTTGTTTTGTTTTTTTTTTAAATGGCACATACATAAAATATTCCACCCATTCATGGAATGTTGTTTTTAGCCTGGTTTATAAATATTGTACAGACACTTTCAGTTTGACTGCAATTGCTTTGAACATTTTTAACTTTTAAAACTTTTAATATAATCCTGCTTATTATCTTTAAACTACAGTATTTGATGTGACAACATAAAAAAGAATAACAAACTGTCTTCATGATTCGTTAAAAATGGGATGTCAAATTTTCAGTTATAAAAGATTGATAAGAATATATACTGTAGCTTTACAAGAATTTAGTTCTCACCACAATATAAGATTATGTCTTTGTATATAAAACAATGTTTTTTTAATGCTAGCACTCCTCATACAGTGCAGTACAGTAGTCAGCAAAACACACACACACACACCCATATAAACACACACACACCTACAGCACCTACAGTATATAAACAAAGAATTGCCATCCCATGAAGGTTTGCTTAGCTTTAAACAACCTTTATGTAATGCCCCTGGCAATGGGCGTTATAAAAAAACTGATTACCATAGTAAATCCCCCACAGCTGAGTGGAAGCAGAAGTTAGACAGTTTTATTTTTGTTTTGATTCATTAGATTTCATTTCATCTAAACTCAGGTGATTGTCATAGATAGAATCAGACACTTTCCACCAATCAGGTCTTTCTTGATTGTCAGCCAAAGGAAAAGCTATTGCTCTTCCTCACAACAGCCGAAATCCCAAAAGGTAAGGACATATCGCTTGGATTTCTTCAAAATAAAGTTTATAAAAATAGTTTATATACAAATCAGCTAGCACTGTAGATACTGTATTGTTTCAGTATGTACAGTATTATTTTGACCGTTAACAAACATAATTGGATATGCTAATTTGATTGGGGCATTTTGTACAGTTTCTCATAAAGCTAAATTAAAGCACACTGTTATGCTTTGGATTCACAAATCTAAAATCTAAATAACACTAATAGTTAGCTTCTTGTACTTTTAATTACGGTTTGTGTCAAACTAATGACAGGTTACAGCATACTAATTATGTGACCTAGTTAGTTCAGTTGTCAATGCAAATGCTATTTCTACTGAAAACTAACAAGAACACATTCAATACTATGGTAAAGGATGTGCAGATCTAAATTGGTAAACAATAAAAATTAACAATACTATCCTTAACTACATATGTTGACTTTTTTTTTGTTCAAATGTGTTGATTGCTTTGTGAACAAAAGGGGGAAAGAATCAAACGAAAGCCGCCAAAAATGGATCATTGCTGCCTTTAGAAATAATTTAAATGCATGTTGCAACCTGTTGACATTGCATGCTTGAAAAGGTGACACCATCAATATCTTTCCTCAATTTTTTTCTTCTTCTATTTTTTGGGGAACAAATTGTCTTTAAAAATTAAGGAAAAAAACTGATTGAATTCAGAGGTTACGGAAAACACTTGTTTTCTTTAGCTTTTAATCATGTGTTGTGAGTAATATGTGTATTTTGGCTTCTTGCAAGTTAGCATGTATTGTGTGTTTTTATGTACAGCACTTTGGTACCCATTGTGGTTGGTTGAAATTACTCTAAAAATAAATTGAGTTGAGTTGAGAGTTGAGTTACTTATTGAAAAGCAGAACAACAGTGTTGCTCAAAGGCCATTCTGTTGCGAACAATAGAATACTCAATGTGAAATTGAAAGTATTTAGATTTCAGAAAGTTGATTTCGGGACAGTACAGGTCATAGTAGTATTAAAAATGACAAAATAAATAAATATATAAATAAATAAATGCATAAATAAATACAAAAGGTGTACTTTTCAAAAGTATGAATAAAACCTGATTACATGTGTGTGTCTGTGTGTGAATTAAGTAAATAAATAAATAAAAATATTAAAAAGTATTATGTACAGTACAGCTAGGTTAAAAATCTTATCCAATATATATTAAATAAATATTTATAAATAAAAGTATTACTAAAATTGTAAAGGTTTAAATCATTTTAAATAACACGCGTCTTAAAAAAAAGGAACATTGCAATGCTCATTATAAAAAATATGGATATTAATTCAACAGTATTATTAAATTATTATTGTTTTCAAAGATCATCTACAGTATATTTTATTTATAAAATAGATTCAGCATGTTATTATGACTAAATATACCTGTTTGACCCAATATACTCATATTCCCTTTTCATTTAGGGGTAAAAAGAATTTTGAAAGTATCAAACTGTTTTAATAAATATTGTTGTAATCTTGAAGCCATTCATGCTGGTAAGATGTTTAATGTTTAGATCAAAATTTAACTAAAACTACAGCAGTTTTAAAATCCCAGCACTATCTTCATGTTAGCCTGACTTTGTTTACAATTTGAGCTTGTAGTATATTGAAGCCTTTAGTTAACCTAAGAGATGAAGAAGGCAAAGGAACTCTAAATGTACTAAAAGAGAAAAAAAGCAAGTACTATTTTAATGTAAATAAAAACAAATTTGCTTGTTTATGTATTTATCTTGTAGGGCTAATATCCTGGAATGAGTAAGACGCTTGTTTGCAGCATCAGACATGAACTGGTTGTCCCTAGAAGTCCTGCTTGGCGGGGTTAGCCAATACTCCACTGTGTTTGGCCGTGTCTATCTCTCCGTGGTGTTCATCTTCCGAATCCTGGTGTTTGTGGTGTCTGTCCAGCAAGTCTGGAACGACGAACAGAAAGACTTCATCTGCAACACGGCCCAGCCAGGCTGCACCAATGTCTGCTACGACCAGTTCTTCCCCATATCCCACATCCGTCTATGGGCTCTCCAGCTTATTTTCGTCACTTGTCCATCTCTCATGGTGGTCGCTCACGTCAAATATCGACAAATGAAGAATGTGAAGTACAACACTGCCCGCAATGGTGAAAACATGTATGCAAACCCAGGAAGAAAGCGTGGAGGCCTGTGGTACACCTATATCCTCAGCCTGTTATTCAAAGCCGGCTTTGATGCAGCATTCTTGTATATTTTGTACTACCTTTATAAATTCGACATGCCAAATGTTACCAAATGCACTGCGGAACCTTGTCCAAATACAGTGGACTGCTATATCTCCCGTCCCACAGAGAAGAAAATCTTCACTCTTTTTATGGTGGTCTCCTCCTCTGTGTGCATCTTCATGTGTATCTGTGAGATGGTGTATCTGATTACAAAGAAAGCTGGCAAATTTCTGCACAAAAAGAGTGAGGAGAATAGAAACTACATAAGCAGAAGGGTGGATCCGACGGCCATGTCCAACCAGAATCTCAACAATCTTAAAATGGCACAGGCTGCAGAAGAACTAAAAAATTCTGAGATGATCCATTCCGAGTTGAACAAATTATATGAACGCTGACTTTGTAATGAATTATAATAGTAGACACAATGAACTTGAATAATAATGTAGATAATATGATTAATGCATACACTAAATGGGATATTTGCACTTTACAGTAACTAATATATGTCTTTTTTGTATACAGTATGTTATAATTGTGATGAAATTGGAAGGTCATCTTGTGTCTCATTTACTCATTTAAGATGTACACTGCCACCTAGTGTACTTATCCAAGTGTAGGATTGTTCACAAAACACTGATAGCATACAGCACTTAAACCCTTGAAAACGGTACTGTACTAACTGTGGACATTAATGCCTTCCTTATTTTCTAAAATAGCTGTGTTTGTACTATATAATGTAATAGTCTGTGTAAGTTAGTGCACTGTGTATTCATATTGTTTACAGGAATCATGCTGTGAAATATACCAAATCTGGCAGGGTATATTTTGAACACGACTCATTAGATTTGAATATTATTAATGCTATTTAATAAACTACTTAATGCTATGATGATGGTTATTATGATGATGATGATGATGATGATTATAGAATTTAATTTGGTAACACTTTATTTTGATGGTCCATTTGAGTATTAGTAGACTGTCTGCTTGATATCTCCTTCAACAGACGTTTAACTGACTATAAGAAACTTTGCAAGTACATGTCAACTTACACTAACCCCAAACCTAACCCCTACTAATAGTAACAGTCTACTTAAAATCTAATAAGAATTAGTTTGCATGTAGATGCAATGTAACTTAAATTCAACAAACGGATCGTCAAAATAAGGTTAGATCTTATCATCTAATGACAATGTCAAGTCAAGTCAGGACAAATCTTTAGTCACAGGGCTCTGTGTAAAAACCTTATTTGATGAACTTTCATTTCAAGTTTCATAAAAAAATGTTAACTCTTACCTTACATATTATATCTATCCTCCTTTATAAACATGGTAACTACAACAAAACGTGTCATTACGTACATAGCGTGACTCACAGTGTAAGCTATGAGCAATTTTCCATTGCTTTAACCAATCAGAAATTGAAATATGAGGCTTTTCCGTTGACAAACGTGAAAACGCACCAATCAGCGTTAAGAGGCGGGTTTTGTTAAATAAACCCCAGTCGCTCCATTTGCTAAAGATTTTTCGCGGAATGAGTTATCAATACGGACAGGTAAAGTTTGTCTTCCGGGTTTAACTATTTGACATTAATATATGTGTGTTTTATGTTTATGTGGGTGTCCGGTTTGTGTCTTAGAATCTGAACTTAATGTATAGTGAAATTATGCTTAATTACTCGCACAATCGCGTAAATATTTGTAGAAACAGGCTTTTAGGCTAATCAGTTAGCCCTGTTGCTACTGTGATGTACAATGTGATGACAAGTACAATGCCTTGGTTTTTGTTTGAACAAATCAGTTAATCGCGTGCCTTTCAGTAGTTTTAACGTTAGTGAACATACGCATCTATTAATGTCATATGACGAAGATTAACAATAGAAATGTCTCTCTTGAATCTAGCCGTGGTGTTCTTTCCCCTCATCCGTCAGTAAACCGTATTTCACATGTATTCCAGGGTCTATAATCACAGTATAACAACGTGTACCAGTATAACTTCGTGTATTAATGTTGCCACTTTTCATCCGCAAAACACAAGAGAGGATGCTAGACAGTCACCTTCATTGTATGGAAAAAATGCAGTGACGTGAATGGATTGAATAACGTTACGTAAATTTATATGTGCTCTCGTGTTATTCCTCGGAATTGGAATATCAATATCTGTTTCTGTTTACTGCTGTACTGACAATTATAATTGAGGTAAAGTTGGTTTTACATTCGCACATTCACTTTCACTTTCTTCACATAATTTCAGAAAAGTATTCTTTGCTAATTCAAAATAGGGAAATCACATTAGCACCCAATAACTATCAAAGTAAAACATTGTTCAGTCAGTTAAATAGTGATTATATTGATTTGAAGCCATTCATATGTGTGATTACAGACCCAATATTCAACGTAGCATGGTAAACTATTTAGGGACCATGTCTCTGTCAGAAGTTAGTTAGTGTGAAACATAAATGTATGTCATTACAATTAACCTGTATTAGGCATTTTAAATCCTTCTCTTGTATTTTATTGAACACCAAAGTCTGAATGTGTGAATATAAAACTAACTTAACCTTAATACAATTATATAACTGACAGCATTGAGGTAAAATTGTTTTATATTTGCAAATGTGGTACCAAATATTATTTCAGAAAATTATTCTTTGGAAATTCTTAATAGGGAAATCATATTTGCAGCCAATTTCTATCAAAGTACACAATGTTTAGTCAATTAAATAGTGCATATGTTGTTTTGAATACATTCTTGCTTGTAATTTAAAACCCAATATTCAATGTAACGTGGTAAACAGTTTAGGGACAGTGTCACAAGTTGTGCTCAAAAAAGTATGCCGTTATAATTAATCAGTATTAGCCTTTTTACATTCTGCTTTAGTATTTTATTGAACACCAAAGTCTGAATATGTTAATATAAAACTAATTTAACCTCAATACAATAGCATAATATTAACATTTGAAATGTTTTTATTATTAATTATTCTTTGATATTGCATTTGTCTTTGTTATAGACCACAACTGACAACAGTATTGAGGTAAAGTTGGTTTTATATTCGCAAATGTGGTACCAAATGTCATTTCAGAAAATTATTCTTTGGAAATTCAAAATAAGGGAAATCATATTAGCAGCCAATCATTATCAAAGTACATAATGTTCAGTCAATTAAACAGTGCTTATGTTGTTTTGAAGACGTTCTTGCTTGTAATTTAAGACCCAATATTCAAAGTAGCATGTCAGAAATTGTCATTGGTCAAAAATGAACGAATGTGCGAATATAAAACCAACTTTACTCCAATGACCAGCATTTCATTTCAGCTAGTTAATATCGTATGCTTTTCTTTACTTGTTTCCAAAGGGTTATTCGGGACCAGGGGGTAATGCTCCCCAGTGGCAGCAGCCTCCAAGGGCACCATATGCAGGTGGTCCTGCTGCTGGACAGTATGGTTCACCTTATGGCAGTGCCCCTCCAGGGCAACAGTATGGAGGAGGGTCTCCATATGGATCTTATGGTCAACCTGGTCCAAGAGCACCATACGGAGGGGGTCAAGCTCCAGGGGGTCCGTACGGAGGTTATGGACAACCTCAAGGAGGACCATACCGTCAGCAGGGATCAGCCGGTTAGAGATGTATAACTCTGCTGTGTTTTAGTTGGGCTGAGTATTATATAGGTAACATACATATGTACTTCTAAATTATTCATGTTTGCATATTTGTGTGGTTCCATTGGCCCTAAAAAGTATTCTTAAGCTAAACTTGAATTGATGCTATAACATATAGTTAAGTTTTTAAAATGCAAACAATGTGCATGGCTTGAATTATGATTATTGTATTTTTATTAATATGTCAACAGTAGTCAACATTAAAAATAAAAAAATAAAAAGTATCAAAGTTGCCCTAAAACTACTGGACAATATCCACTCTTGACTTAGGACAGTATTGAAATACTCATTTGGTCCACTTTAAATGTTGACTACTGTATTTAGCATTACCCGGTATAGACTATTGAAACAAAAGCAATGTAAGATCTGTAGGTAAAATCTCAATATTTTCAGCAGAACTTTTAAAGTGAATTGATATAAATAAAAACACATATTCATCTTGCTAACCTGCCTTTGAAAAGTAAATGATCACGTAACAGAATGCAAAATCCAATAAAAAGCTGAATATGAACTTGTGAAAAGGTTGTTATATTTGTAAGAATATTCAAGAGTATTCATTCATCCCGTTTGTACTTGAAATCAGTAGAAAATAATGCTCTTTTCCCTTATAACCAGTAAAATAACAAAACGTTGAGCAAAGCTATAACAAAGTCTACACAACACAGCATTTTATTTTGAGTCAAAATACCACCTCACCCTGTTTTCTTAGTATAAGTTTGTCTGAAACTGCCATGAGTCATCACTCAATCAATGAGAAAATAAAACGGGTTAATCAAAGGGGTAGAATAAAATATAGTTTTGTGCTCCAATAATACACTTTTTAGACTAATTTCTTGTCTATGAAGGGACAATAATCTTAATAATCAAACATGCATAATCTGACACAGTGACCATTGTAACAGACACAAACAGTGTAGTTTTGACCTGGAAAAAAGCTTTTAAGTGTCTTTTAACAGCCACAACCTTTAGAAATGTAATCTATATTATTTTAATTTAGAATCTTTTAATTAATACATTTAACTCCTATTTCAAATCAAATCACTTTTATTGTCACATCATCAGCCACACGTGTACTATGATGAGTGAAAAGCTTAGGTGCTGGCTCTAAAATACAGACAATGCAAAATACAACAACATACTCCAAAAAACAATACAATATGCATTATTTTAAATTATACAATATATTTATATAGTATACAATATATTTATCTACAAAATATTTTTACAACATACATTATTAAAACAATATACAACATTTTACTTTCAATAATGAATAGATTATCCAAAAATGAAAATTGTCATCATTTAATCACATTACTTGATTTGTTCCATACCACTTTTGAGGGGTTTTTTTTCTTCTTCTTTTTTTTTTTTAGCACAAAACAAGATATATGGAAGAATGTTAGAAACATGTAACCATTGGCTTCCATAGTGAGAAAAATGGTCACACTTTACAATAAGGTTTCATAGGTTAATGTTCTTACTAACATAAACTAATAATGAAGAGTACTTGTGCAGCATTTATTAATCATAGTTCAGCATTTCCTAATGCATTATTAATGTGTAATGTGTATTTACATCCAAATCCATGCTTGTTAACATGAAAGCACTGTGAGTTAATATGAACTAACAATGAATAATTGCACAAATCCCCTTACTGTAAAACACATTTTATTGCACTGTCCTACTTTAATGATAAGGCTTTTTTATGAAATTAACTTTCTTAAGGACATTTTTAACAAAGTGACACCTGGATCAATTTTAGACTTTTTATCATGTATTAACGCTAAAAATCGTATTTAATTTATGTATTTATGTGTTTGCTGGTTTTTATTGTTTATTAATTATTGAGATTTTCTTGCCATTAAAATAGCTTTTGTTGCTGACATGCCATTAAATAAAAATGTCATTACACTACATTAACTTTATTTCCTTTAACTAACCTTAAAAATGGGATTAAATATCGTAATTAATGCATTGTTTGTTTTTTGTTCGCGTTAGTAAATACATCAACTAACATTAATTAATACAGCCTTATTGTAAAGTGCCTTATTTAATATATCTTTTTTTGTGTTTACTTGAAAGAAAAAAAAAAGAAAAAAAAAAAAAAATATATATATATATATATATATATATATATATATATATATATATATATATATATATATATATATATATATATATATATATTTACTGGTTTGAAACAAATAAATAGTATGCAAATGATGACATCAATTTAATATGTAAGCTATCCCTTTTATTATACAATAAACATTCCTAAACAGGATCTGATAGGAATATATACTAGGAATGTGGTTTGCAATCTATCACTTTTAACCGAATGTTTTCCACAGCTTCATACATCTGCAAATGCAGCGTAATAGATGTTGCTCCAGCTTGTGAATTTTTCAGCGTGGTCTCAGGAGTGGTCGGCAGCAGCTCTAGGCTGCTTTGACTGATGATGTCTGAGTGTCAGGGTTGGCAGCTAAGACACCGCGAGCCGCTGCAGTTCCATCAGGCATGCAGTGGCCGAGGGCTGTGAATAAAAGACGAAAGATCGGAATTTATGAAGGCGCTGCAGACAAGGTCCTTGATCCTCCTGCTCTGCAGCTGTGTCATATGCCCCTCACAAATGACTGATGCTGATACACCACAGGATGGCACAAGCATCTTGTACTGATCTGGTACAGAACGTGCCCAGGGGAGAATTAGAGTGATGAGTGTGGTAATTCCGAGAGAAAAGGTTCGTGCGGTTGTGTCTGCCTGCGTTTAAGTCCATAAGTATTCTATAATGTCCTGTGGGAATGGCTGTCAGATTCGAAGACTGTCCTCTGAACAGTGCTTATTCCTCCCGAGGGATACAGTGACCGTCTGCGCTTCACCAAATTGCACAACTTATTCTTGTCCCTCTTGGGACCGAGACGACATATCACTGACAGCATAGGCTTGCTCATGTTCAACCCATTTCCAATGTTTTTTTTTTTTTTTCTCAAAAATGACCTGTAGGACTGCTTGTCCTCATCATCATTCTGCTCATTTTTCAAAGTAATGAACAATTTCTTTTGCACATTTATGCATATGCTGTATCTTAAACAGCTCTATTCAATACATAAGAGATGTCATGTGAGTATAAATGAGCTAATTTAGTTTCTGCTGTATACACTAGGGTTATTTTTAATTTTAAACTAATGTTCTGTCTGTCATTTATCATTTGTTTTTGTTTAGTTTGTTGAAATATAGTAGTTTAGTATTTAAATTAATAACTAAAACTAAAAATACCTATATAAAATAATTAACTATATAGACATATTCAACCAAAATGTAAATAAAAAGAATATATATATATATGTATATATATATATATATATATATATATATATATATATATATATATATATATATATATATATATATATATATATATATATATATATATATATATATACATAAAAGACTACAATATATTTTTTCAAATTTAAATTTAAATGCAGACTAGTTAATTCAAATAAATATTAAAATAGTACTATGTTAAACTAACACTGTCGTACACTAATGTGCTTCAGTTCAAAACACCTGAAAGTCCCCTCAAATTCAAACAATTAAAATATAAATGAATATTAATCATATTAATAATTATCATTTCAAACCACTCTTTCGTTTTCTTTCTTTCTTTCTTTCTTTCTTTCTTTCTTTCTTTCTTTCTTTCTTTCTTAACTTATTCCAAAAGACTTATTATAAATATTTAAAAAGGGGGTAAAATAATTGCCCTTTAGGTTAAACTGTCTTTAAACTAAAAAATATTAGGTATATCCCAAATCGCATGCTAATGCAGTTCTGTACCATTTTGTAGTATAATAGTGTAAGTAGTGCATTCACACTGTAAACTTTAAAAATAATAGGTGTACTTTAAATTCACAGATGATGTACCATTAAAATGAAGTGTGAAATACTCAAAGACCACTGCTTTGCTTATGTAGTGAAAGTGGTGGAGCTTATATATTTTGGATTGAGAGATCTAGATTCTCCTACAAGAGTGATTATACCACATCCTGATGTTGAATGCAGCTATACTCATGGCAGGTATTATTTGGTAGTTTGGTAATTTTTTTCACAAATTTGGCAACTGTCAAACGTCATCAGGAAAACTGTTTATATACGTCATCAGGAAAACTGTTTATATTTCCGCTTAGTAAAAGCCATTAGTGTTTCATTTGAGACGAAACTACTTACATATACTATGCTTTTGAGTGCGTAAGTGCATAGTGTGCCATTTGGGGCGCATTTAATGATTCTTGAAGTAATAAGGTATCAGTAGTAGTATGTTAATATTCTAAAATGAAAGAAAATGGTTTCATTAATTCAATTTAAAAGTTTTGAATGGACTAATTTAAATTAATATATAAAAATGAGTCAGACTCACTAATGTAGTCCTGTTTTGGTTTCATTAATTCATGGTTTCATAAATTCAATTTAAAATTTGTGAACTAACTAATTTGCCCTAAATTAATGAATAAAAATGAATCAGACTTACTAATGTATTCCTTTTTAGGTTTTATTAATTCAATTGAAAAGTTTTGAATGGGGCGCAATAGGTAGTGTTGTCGCCTTACTGCAAGGAAGGGCATCCGCTGCGTAAAACATGTGCTGGATAAGTTGGCGGTTCATTCCACTGTGGCGACCCCAGATTATTAAAGGGACTAAGCTGAAAAGAAAATGAATGAATGAATGATTTTTGATTTACCTTAAATGAATGAATAAAAATGAATCAGATTCACTAACATAGTCTTTCTTTATCCATCTATTGAAGGTAACGTTCCACCCGGTGTGAACCCTGAAGCCTACCAGTGGTTTTCAACAGTGGATTCAGACCAGAGTGGCTACATTAATGCAAAAGAGCTGAAGCAGGCACTCATGAACTTCAACAACTCCTCTTTCAATGACGAAACCTGCATTATGATGCTCAGTGAGTGCTTCCATTGTTAACATAAACCTCCTGACAGCAGTTACATTATCGAGTGGATACTTAAATCCCCATATAACTGAATTTAGAGCACCGCAATGTCAAGCAAACAATGCAAAAATAGAAGTCATCTGATGACGCCCGCCAAAGGAAATTGAAGTAGGAATCTGTGCTTTGTCTTCATTTCCAGATATGTTTGACAAGACTAAATCGGGCCGTGTGGATGTGTTTGGTTTCTCCGCATTGTGGACGTTTCTGCAGCAGTGGAGGGCAGCGTTCCAGCAGTTCGACCGTGACCGATCCGGATCAATCAACACCAATGAGATGCACCAGGGTGAGTCTGTTTAGGGGTCAGGAGAGATGACCGTTTGCTGTTATGGACACATGTTCACACTGTTATGACGACAGTTAAAGCGAGTAATCACAGATTCCAACATCGCCTTGCTAGTCTGTGTTCAGGAGCCAAATGCACTGGCTTGAAATACTTGACAGTGGTGGGTGAACACTGCTTATGTTTTTGTGGAGACTCTGGCAAAGGTTTCTGCTCAGCATTGTTTGATAAAGGGTTCAATTTATTTTAAATCAAGTTTTTAAACGTTATAGAAGTAATTTAGCAGAAAATGCAGCTTTAAAACACAGGAGTAATTATAATCAAATGTATTATTTTCCAAATTTAACTTCTGTATTTTTAATCAAATATATTCAGGCTTGATGTGCAGAAGGAATATTTTAAAAGCATTAATTTTAATATAATATAATATAATATAATGTAATAATATTTCATGATATAATATAATATAATATAATATAATATAATACAATATACAATGATATAGTACAATATAATACACTATATAATATCATATCATATATGATATAATATGATGTATAATATAAATATATTTGATATAATATGATATATAATGTAATGTTATATATGATACAATATAATATAACATAATATAGTATAATATAATGATCCGTATATATGAGTATGACCCCTCAAATATTTAATATGATGCTTGATAATAATGTATTTGTTATCTGATCAAATTTGCAGTTTCTAATGTGATTTACTATATTTTCATAAAAAGAGCTGCTGGTATGATGTGGTGGTTTATATAGCACCAAAGAAAGACCAAGCACAATCACGAATTTTGCTACACTATGCTTCTATTTAATTAATTTAAAAAAATAATAATCTAGTAAAGTTGTCAGTTGTCATGACAGATTAATAAATAGTCAATAATGTTGTTTAAAAATAATAACTACACTAGTTTGAATTAATTAAATAAAGGATATATATATATATATATATATATATATATATATATATATATATATATATATATATATATATATATATATATATATATATATATATATATATATATATGTGTATGTATAAAACCTTTAAAACCTTTACATTTAGGTTGTTACATTTTTCACATGAATCTTTGACATTCACGGTGCACTGACAAAGCTTCCCATACACAGTTTTAGATTTAACTTTACAACACAAAACCTTTTGAATTGAAATGTATGATTTATAAGTATATATAATAATAATACTATTATATATTGAGAGAGGAACAGCTTTTATTTTCTTCATCCGTAGCAGTGAAATGGGGGTCATAGGTTCTTTTGTAACAGTTGTCTGCTTTTTAAGTAGTTGGAGCATTTTAATTAGGCTACTTGCGCTCACCTTCCTCGCCATTAGTAATAATCAAATTAACTGCAGCTTTTACAGTTTGAAAATCGCACCTTTTTAAATGGCGATTTCGTTTTACAAACGATTAATCGTGCAGGCCTATAATTTGTGCATATACATTAGTTTAGTCAGTACTAAAGTCAAATCTTAGGGTAATCTAAGAAAATAACTTGAGAGAACAATCCAAACATGAGTACATCCAAATTTTTATGTTAGTGAAAAATTTTAAATAAAAACTTAAAAACAAAAAAAGCAAGAGGAAAAAATATTTTTGTACAGTTTGTAGTTTTTCTGTTTCTTTTGGGGGGTGGGGGGTGCACAAAAATATTTTGCTTAAGTTAAATGTATTATCTACATTCATTTGTTTTCCTTCGACTTAGCCCCTTATTTATCATAGATCGCCACAGAGGAATGAACCGCCAACTATTCTGGTATAAGTTTTACGCAGCGGATAACCTTCCAGCCACAACCCAGTACTGGAAAACACCCATACACTCTCACATTCACTCATGCACTCATACAATAATGCCAAAACCGGAGCACCCGGAGGAAACCCACACAAACACGGGGTGAACATGCAAACTCCACACAGAAGTGCCAAGTGACCCAGCCAAGACTCGAACCAGCTACCTTTTTGCTATGAGGCGACAGTGCTAACCACTGAGCCACCGTGCCATTCATTTATTATTTTTCTATTTCTAAAGATGTTTGGTGACTAAGATATTGTTTTAATAAATATATCTGTTTGATAAATCAGTTTTGAACAAATGCACCAAAATATATCACCTATATTCACAGAGAAATAGATACAAATTTTTTAAATGGGGTGTACTCATTTATGCCGAACACTGTAATATAATGATCTTAATTCTGCTATATCTAAATAATCTAAATTAACAGTGTATACTACAAATTGTCAAATTATCATTATTATAAATATATTATATTGTATTATATTATATCCTTTGAACCTACCAGCCATTCGCCACTAGTTTTTATTTACATGCAGTGCATTTTTAATCAAGCAATTTTTGCATGTGATGAATTCTGTCGATGACTTTGCTATAATATTAAGGCTTGGTCAGTGAATTAATCATAGCCTCAATCTAAACACAGCAAGTTTTTTGCTGCTTTCATAAACTGTTTTCTGTATTTTTTTCCTTAAAGATATTCACATAGCATTTCACATATCTATTTGAAGATTACAGTGTTTTTGTTTACTGCTCTAAGGAATTTCTCAATAGACAAAGCATAATTACAATTATCCTTGATTAGTCAAGTTTCCTGGCAAAAAAAAAAAACAACAACAAATGTGTAAATATAGAAAGGTTAGGTCATATAAACGCTCAAGATTTTGCAGTTGCATAACAAACAAGTTGAAAAGGAAAGAGGCAGATGCTATAAGCTTGTGTTTTCTTCGATGAAGTTCTTTTTTCCCATCTAATCCTGTGCAATTTTATTTGTTGAGACGTCATGAGAAATTGCTCTTAAAATAACCACAAAACTCATAGACGCTGTCTTGCAGTGCCTTTTTTATACTCATTGATTTTGAATGAACAAGGCTATTCACGACTGCTGGAGCAATGTTTCATCTGCTGCGATAGTTGAAGCCATTATAGAGATGTGAATAGGCCTGAAAGTGCATGGACGATTACTGCTGAGTGACAGTGTTGATGAAAACTGTGCAAAAATACAACTGAGAGTGGGACCTGTGGAGAAAAATAACACATTTAGATTTAGTATTTTTTTGCGGGGGGGGGGGGGGGGGGGGGGGTAAGTCCTTTATTTCTCAATAAGAAGCACAAACCTGTTTGCATCTGGTGTTAAGATGTATTTTTCTCAGTCTGGAATTTATTTTATAGATATATAATAAAATTAATCATCTTATAAAATTAATTATCTATCTAAAAGAAAGATAAAGAAAGAGAGTAAAAAAAGAAAGAAAGAAAAAGAAAGAATGCATTTAATTTAATGATTAACTATTTTATATTTAGTTTATATTTACACTCACTGGTCACTTTATTAGGTACGCCTTACTAGTATCAGGTTTAAGCCCCTTTTGCCTTCAGAACTGCCTTAATCCTTCGTGGCATAGATTCAACAAGGTGCTGGAAATATTCCTCATAGATTTTGGTCCATATTGACAAGATAGCATCAGAGTTGCTGCAGATTTGTCGGCTGCACATCCATGATGCGAATCTTCCATTCCACCACATCCTAAAAGTGCTCTATTGGATTGAGCTCTGGTGACTGTGGAGGCCATTTGAGTACAGTGAACTCATGTTCAAGAAACCAGTCTGAGATGATTCGCGCTTTTTGACATGGCACGTTATCCTGTTGGAAATAGCCATCAGAAGATGGGTACATTGGATGGACATGGTCAGCAACACTCGGGTAGGCTGTGGCACAATGCTTAATAGGATGAATCCAAGCTTTCATGTTGTTGATGCCAAATTTTGACCCTACCATCCGAATGTCACAGCAGAAATTGAGACTAATCAGACCAGACAATGTTTTTCTAGTCTTCTATTGTCCAATTTTGGTGAGCCTGTGCAAGTTGCTTCAGTTTCCTGTTCTTAGCTGACAGGAGTGGCCACACTCGGTGTGGTCTTCTGCTGCTGTAGCCAATCCACTTCAAGGTTGGACATGTAGATGCTCTTCTGCATACCTCAGTTGTAACGATTGCTTATTTGAGTTACTGTTGTCTTTTTATAAGCTCGAACCAGTCTGGCCATACTCCTCTGACATCAACAAGGCATTTGCGCCCACAGAACTGCTGCTCACTTCATATTTTCTTTTTTTTTGGACCATTCTCTGTGAACCCTAGAGATGATTGTGCATGAAAATCCCAGTAGATCAGCAGTTTCTGAAATACTCAGACCAGCCCTTCTGGCACCAACAACCATGCCACGTTCAGTCATTTAAATCATCTTTCTTCTCAATTCTGATGCTCAGTTTGAACTGCAGCAGATCATCTTGACCATGTCTACATGCCTAAATGCATTAGGTTGCTGCATTGTTGTTGTCTGATTAGAAATTTGAGTTAATGAGCAGTTGTACCTAATTAAGTGGCCCAATGAGTGTATATATTTTACAATATATATATATATCTATTTTTTTTTTCAATCTGAAAAAAACTGCTTCAATTCATCTTTTTTTATGTTGCACTTTGCAGATTGTGTCAAAGCAACTTCACTCAGAAGATTCTAGTAAATTGAAACTTCGTCAGTCCAGTTTTCAGAGTTGAAGTTCAGTTCAGGGTGGTTTAATTTTCACTGTTGAAAGCCCAAACACTGAAGAACAGATCCATTGATGTGCAGTTCCACAAGTCCCAAACAAACAAGCCAATGGCAACTGTGGCAAGGAAAAATCTTCACCAATTGACGAAAGTGAAGGGGAAAAAACTCGAGAGAAACCAGGCTCGAAATCAGGCATCACAATTGAAAAACATCAAAGGGATAGTTCACTCGGAAATTGAAATATACTCCATTTACTTACCCTCAAGTGGTTCCAAAGAGTTTATTTGTTTTAGTTTGTTTTTTAACACAGGAGAAGATATTTTGAAGAATGTTTGAAAAGTTAGCCATGGACACCCATAGCAGGAAAAGAAAAAATACAGTTGAACAGAAAAAAAAGATTAATACAAGCTTGGAAAAAAAAAAAGATGTAAATGATGTTTGAATTTTTGTTTAGCCCCTGAAAAACATTTCCGCAAGCTTATTGCAGAAATAATAATAATTAAATGTTTAATGAGGAGCAAATCAGCATATTAAACTGTTTTCTGACACTCAAGAGTAAAGTAATAGTGGCTGTAAATTCATCTTTAAATTGACATAAATAGATATAATTTAAAAACAGACTACTGAAATAGAAAACATTTGAAAATTGAATCAGGTTTTCTGAATTATAATGTCTGTATACATTATTGATCAAATTCACGCAGTCAACTAATCCATGTCACACTGATTCTGTTCCCCACTGTGTTTTTTGCAGCATTATCTCAGATGGGCTACAATCTGAGTCCTCAGTTCATTCAGGAGCTGGTGAACCGTTACTCTGTGCGCGGTGGGACCGGCGTTCTCCAGCTGGACCGCTTCATTCAGGTGTGTACGCAGCTCCAGAGCATGACCCAGGCCTTCAGAGAGAAAGACACCGGCATGACCGGCAACGTGAGGATGAGTTATGAAGACTTTCTATCCAGTGCCATTACCAGACTCATGTAAAACAATCCAGACGCTTGAACCTGAATGAATGAATGAATGAATGAATGAATGAATGAATGAATGAATGAATGAATGAGTGGCACCACACTTGATACCCTCAGCAGTGCCTTTCTGAGCTAAAAACTGTGTTCATATAACTTTGCCAATTAGCTTAGCATGTAACTAGAACTTATTGCAAGAGATGACTGTTATGATATCTGCTTAAGGCAGATCTAATACAGTAATTCAAGACTAAACTATTGCCAAAAATGTCAGTGGTGCATGTGAATAAAATGCCATTAGCTATGCAGCAAGCACTGTTTACTAATTAATCAGAGTTTGTCTTGAAAGTATGAATATTTTAATTTTCTTTTTGTTATAATGTATATTTCTGTACTTTTTAAATATTATGCAAAATCATGAAAATTAATATTAATGCTTGAAAGGCAGCTTTGCTTGGCTTTACCTTTCCAAAGCTTCTTATTTATGTATATTCTCGTCCCCCTTCCATATATTGATTTTGTTTTGTCTTAATGTTTTTGCTTCTAATTAAAATAAAATAAAATGAATTAATTTCTTGTATTTGTTTATTCGTGAAGTTTTTATTTTTGTTGTATTTTTTTAATTTTGTTCATTTTTTAAATAAAGTATATGTTTTAAATTGGTATGTGCTGATATTGAATTCTAGTATACGTACACTCACCGGCCACTTTATTAGGTACACCTGTTTAACTGCTCTTTAACTCAAATTTCTAATCAGCCAATCACATGGCAGCAACTCAGTGCATTTAGGGATGTAGACATGGTCAAGACGATGTTCTGCAGTTCAAACTGAGCATCAGAATGAAGAAGTTGGTGCCAGGCGAGCATGTCTGAGTTTTTCAGAAACTATCGATCTACTGGGACCAGACTGATAGAAAGGCAACAGTAACTCAAAATAACCACTCGTTAAAACTGAGGTCTGCAGAAAAGCATCTCTGAAAGCACAACATGTCCAACCATGAGGCGGATGGGCTACAGCAGCAGAAGAACATGCTAAGAACAGGAAACTGAGGGTACAGTTTGCACAGGCTCAAGAAAATTGGACAATAAAAGATTGGAAAAACACCTGGTCTGATGAGTCTCAATTTCTGCTGCAACATTCGGATGGTAGGGTCTGAATTTGGTGTCAAAAACATGAAAGCATGAATCCATCCTGCCTTGTATCAACGGTTCACACTTAGAGCCCAATTAGTACCAATTGAGCATTGTGTCAACGCCACGGCCTACATGAGTGTTATTAAGTATGTCCATCCCTTTATGACCACAGTGTACCCATCTTCTGATGGCTACTTCAAGCAGGATAACACGCCATGTTATAAAGCACGAATCATCTCAGTCTGGGTTTTGAACATGATAAAGAATTCACTGTACTCGGATGGCCTCCACAGTCACCAGGGTCAATCCAATAGAGCATCTTTAGGATGTGGTGGAATGGGTGATTCGCATTATGGATGTGGAGCCGACAAATCTGCAGCAACTGTGTGATGCTATCATGTACATAAAATCTTTCCAGTTCCTTATTGAATCTATGCACAAATGTGTGTGTATAATAATATAATATAAATGAGTGTATATAAATAACATTTATAATTATCATTATTGTTAGTGTTAGTAATAGTGGTAGGATTGTTGTTGTTGTTGTCATTGTTATTATTATTATTATTATTATTATACCAACTTGTTTAGTTTTTTTTTTTGTCCCAAAACCAATTGCTTTATTCATTTTGTATGTTTATGCTCTCTTTAACCCAGCCATACCTTTATTTTTTTCCCTTGACACTTTGTTTACAGTTAATATACAACACTAGGAATAATACTAGTAATACTACTACTACTACCATTAAAAATAATAGCAATAATAATAGTTTAAATAATTATAATAATAATGTTATCATCATTTTTGTAATGGTTATTCAAATTAAGTTCATGAAATTGCTCGGTATGTTACAACTTTGGTCACAAGGTGTCAGTATTGTTTTAACAGGACATCCTGTATGAAACCTTTTTTTTTCTCATGTGTGTGTCCCTGAACGAATGACACTTTAAAACGTCATTCTGACATGCAGAAATAGCCAATCACATCGTTGCTTACTGTGACGCAGAGGCAGGAAGTGGAGGCACCTAGAGATAGAGGTACGTACTGTACAGTCATGGGATTTTATAAACGCACGCGCCAATGATTTGATAAATGTGTGAAATATTACGCACTAAATCGCCAGCAGGGTATTCTGTATAGTTTTAGAAGTATTTCTAAGTGAACATATTTCGTGTTCATGTATATTCGTGCGCCTCATGTTTTGACACCAGTACCCTTGTGCCGGTTACGTGATTCTTTAGAGACAAAGTTGTTACTCAATCACTTCTAATGTCATTTAATTCATTTTGCTCTATAAAACCATTATGACAGTGTTGTTTACTTAGCTTCTTATAAAACTTGTGAAGGTTTATTAATGTAAAATGCACACAGAACGTGACGAGGGAAAATCACGTTAACGTTAGTTGAATCACCAGACATCCCCCCAGTTCTTTGATTACATCAAGTATTGCAAACGTTATTTATTTGTATGCCAGTGATTTTAAAATGTTCTTAAATACGTAAACGAGGCATTTATTCTCTAGGTCTGCACCGATTTGCAAGTAAGTTATTATGTAAAAATATTAAATATTTAGTTAGTTTTGAAAACATGGCGACGCAGTGGCGCAGTAGGTAGTGCTGTCACTTCACAGCAAGAAGGTCGCTGGTTCGATCCTTGGCTCGGCTCGGCTCAGTTGGCGTTTCTGTGTGGAGTTTGCATGTTCTCCCTGCGTTCGCGTGGGTTTCCTCCGGGTGCTCCGGTTTCCCCCACAGTCCAAAGACATGCGGTACAGGTGAATTGAGTAGGCTAAATTGTCCGTAGTGTATGAGTGTGTGTATGAATGAGTGTGTTGATGTTTCCCAGAGATGGGTTGCGGCTGGAAGGTTGCGTAAAAATGTGCTGGATTTTAGAAGTTGGAGGTTCATTCCGCTGTGGCGACCCTGGATTATTAAAGGGACTAAGTCGACAAGAAAATTAATGAATGAACATGTTAGCATTTTCCTAATATTAGAGTTAATCTCATTACATCACTCCATAATTAATCCATTCATTTTTTTTTTCGGCTTAATCCCTTCATTAATAAGGGGTCGCAACAGCAGAATGAACTTATTCAGCTTCACACACATAGACTACTGCCACTTTAACTTATTCAATTCACCTATAGTGTATGTCTTTGGACTGTGGGGGAAACAGGAGCAACCGAAGGAGACCCACACAAACATGGAGAGAACATGCAAACTCCACACAGAAATGCCAACTGACCCAACCGAGGCTCAATCTAACGACCTTGCTGTGAAGCAACAGGAATACCCACTGCGCCACCATGTCACCCCCATAATTAATCAAAATAATGCAAACTTTTAATAGATGTCAATATAAATGTTGTATATAATCAGCCATATATATGTATGTATATATATGTATATATATATATATATATATATATATATATATATATATATATATATATATATATATATATATATATATATATATGTATGTATATATATATATGTATGTATATATATATATGTATGTATATATATATATATATATATATATATATATATATATATATATATATATATATATATATATATATATGTATATATATGTGTGTGTGTGTTTGTGTGTGTGCGCACATACAGGCCAAATAGGTCTCCTGTATTGCTTCTTCATATCCACAAATAAGCCCTTTATGTTCATACATGATATGTCTCCTGTATAGCTCATATCTCACTTTGGCAACTGTCATACATGATGCCTTGACTAGTTCATATTTTCTATTATCAAGGCAATAACTAAGAAATAACTTTAAAAAGTGCAAAAAAAAAAACGTACGGATGTGCCACTTAAATTTGGTATCACTTGTAATTGGCATGTTATGGATTTTAACTATGGCAAGTAAGTGAGGGCAGATGGAAAAGATGGAACGTGATGTCTACACGTTTTCCTAAAACATTTACAAGGTCAATTCTTTCTTATATGAAGATAGTGGAAAAAAAAGATATATAACACATGGTTTGTCTTTTTTTCCTTCTTTCCCTTATTGTTGTTAATTCTCTTGTTTTTGTTCTCATACTACATTTATTTCTTGTATTATTTGATTAAGTAAATTACAATTAAAAATGGATTTTAAATAATGTTGTCTAGCAGCTGTAATTTATTTAATTTATGAATAATTTTACTAACATATAGGTAAATATATATGTACATATGATATAGGAAAACTGCCAATTTTATAAATGTCAGAATATATCAGAACCCTATTTCAAAACCTATATTAAAACATACATGTTTATATAGGTTATTTCCATGTGGGCAGCTAGCGTTTCGGAAGTGTTATTGCAGAGCAACAGAAACATATTGCAGAAGTATAAATTCAATTCAATTCCGCTTTATTTGTATAGCGCTTTTACTATGTAGATTGTGTCAAAGCAGCTTCACATAAATGGTCATAGTAACTGGAACAGTGTAGTTCAGTTTTTAGTGTTTAAGTTCAGTTCAGTTTAGCTCAGTTCAGTGTGATTTAAAATCATTACTGAGAGTTTAAACACTGAAGAGCAAATTCATCGATGCGTAGCTCTACCAATCCTGAACCATAAATGCAAGGCTATGCACATTGCATGCGCAACGGATCATGCCGAAAACTTGACGCAAAAGTATAAACCAGGCTTTACTTACCACTAAAAGTAACTAAGTAAAGCAACTAGTTACTTTTTTGAGGAGTAGCTCAATATTGTAATGCATTACTTACTAAAGCACCTTTCCCCAACGTAAATAACCTTCCAGAACTTGGTCTGATTTTTGTTTTCAGGTGCATTTCTGAGCCTGCAACCATGTGGCCAATCTTCTGGACTGCCATGCGCACTTATGCACCCTACGTGACCTTCCCGGTGGCCTTTGTGGTGGGAGCTGTCGGCTACCATCTAGAGTGGTTTATCAGAGGGACTCCTAATACTCCAGGGGAGGAAAGGGGCATTGCAGAACTACGGGAGGATCGTAAATTAGAGGAACTGAACGGTCGGGACAGCACACAGGTCCTCAGCCTGAAGGACAAACTGGAATTCACACCGAGAGCAGTGCTGGAAAGAAACCGAGCGGTGAAGAGCTAAGTTTTATTAAACGTCATGAAATCCTGATTACCATATAGTGATGCACAACGTCTCAAACTTTGGGCTCATTTGTTACACTTCACGGCTCCGGGGACAGGATCTTTACAGAGAAGGGTTTTTTTTGGGGGGTGATTTCACGTCCACTCTTATGCCACTTTGTTATGCTGCCCTAATTATACGGAGTCTTGCTGTAATATTTACCAGGCCAGCTGGTGAAACTGAGTGCTGAGAGAATATTTTACAGCTTTTATTCTTTGAGACTTCCTTACATTCATCTTCTGCCCTTAGGCATGCAGAGACACATGACTACATTGCCCAAGTCCAAACTTGGAAAGCTTTAATAAGTTTTCCATTCGTTCTCCCTGTCATATGCTCATGAGACCAAAGCTCAAAGAAAGACCACCTTTGTTGAATTTGTGTCCGCTTGAATAAAAGTACATTTATACAAGACAACACTTGAGTTAGACCTGAAAATGTTTCAGGCGAGTGTCGTCACTGTAGTCTTCTGGTAATTGGTAATGATGAACACGGCGACAAGTAAAAGCATAAAAGCAACGTGAGAACTTTGCACGTGTTTTCGAGTGTGTGGAAGCATTTTAAACCAGTTATCTCTGTGTCCATTTACATGTACAGTACAGTAAAATCAATCGTGGAGCTCATTACGCATATATTGCTTTCCCCAGCTTCGTTACAGCTAAATGTCAGTGGTAATTGCCTTGGCCAACATTTGTGCTGAAGTGTGTGGGAGGCTGCTGCCTTGTGTTCATGTAATAAATGTAAAGACTCGGTTTACTTTTAGTGCTGGTTATTGGATCATTTTTCCAACTAGTGAATTTTTCATGTTGCATGACACGAAAGAATCATACATAGGACCGGGTGTCCATTTCTTGGCTCAATTTCAAGTTCACAACACAATCTACCAGGGTTCACACGGTCATGGAAAAGCTGGAAAAGTCATGGAAAACAGATATCTGTATACTTGAACATTGGTTCGTTGTCTTCTTTTTTGTCCTTTGCCAATCACATACTCTCACATTATTAGTTCAGTGTGAACATTATCTAAATCAATTTTACATAGATATAAATTGAAACTAAATAGATTGTTGTGTGTTTTACAATATGCTGTAATAATTTTTTTTACATGTATTGTTTTTACCAAGCTTATGTAGACAATGCATGAAAAATTAGGTCATGAAAATTTACTTAAAAGTCTTGGAAAAATCGTAGAAAAGTCTTGGAGATTTAGTAGTGAAAATGTGTTTGAACCCTGCTTTATTTCTTTTAATTACAGTTAACCTAAACTCTGTTTAACGAGTATTAAGTCTGTGACATAATTTACTTCCTCATTATTTAAATTTTAATGGTTCGTATTGGCCCAAAACCCCCATAAGTGGTTCCGCTCTCTCATCAGTTGGAGTAAAATAACTATTGCATAGATTATTAGATTGAGACGGTTTTTTTTTCCTATGATGGCTGACATGTGCAGGAACCAACAAAATAATTACAGCAACATAGACCACACAGAACCTGAAAGGTACTTGCAAATTTTAGTTTATGAATGTTTTCGGAGGGGTTTATTATAGCACACACAAAATATACAATTATTTTAATCACTTTCAACAATGTTTTATGAAAATTCAAAATGTTTTCTTCAAAACGATACCAGACGTTTGCATTTACACCCCTGCATGTGGATTTGGGAAGCTTTTGAATTTGGGTAGGCAAAATCCAGGCGAAATAGCCAAAATAGCACTTGATCTTTTCAGTCTGCGTTGTTTAAATGTGCATAAGAAAAAGAAAAAAAAGCCAGTTTTAGGCTCATTCGAATTAGTATTTCTTTTTTAATTATTAAGATATATACTTTCATGTTGTAGTACAGTCTTTTTATGGCTTGATGCATTATACCAGGGGTGCCCAAACTTCTTCTTATGAAGGGCCAAAAACCAAACTTGATAGAGGCTAGTGGGCCGAAGGTAAAGAAAGTTGCCATGAGTAATTTTCTTAACTTGCAAGGCAAGTTTATTTATATAGCGCTTTTCATTCACAGTGGCATTTCAAAGTGCTTTACATGAACAAGAATAAAAGAGACAATTATAATAAATTAAAATAAATAATAACAGTGATTAAAAACCGATTAAATTGTGTCAAAACGGGTTATAAAAGAATAAAAAAGAACAGAAAGACACAATAGTGCGATCTGTTGGACGTAGCACAGTGCTCATTCAGTAAAGGCACAGCTAAACAGATGGGTTTTCTGTCTTGATTTGAATGTGCCTAATGTTGGAGCATATCTGATCATTTCTACTGATTCCAGCAGCGGGGGTTCAGTAGCTGAAGGCAGATATAGTAGCAGAAGCAGTAGCAGAAGGCACCCAATATTAACTACTATACTGTTTATATATGTTTATATATATATATATATATATATATATATATATATATATATATATATATATATATATATATATATATTATAATAAACACTACAGAAATTTATATCTTATTTATAACAGAATTACACAGGTTTTTTTCTTGATTTGCTCGCCATCTATCACTTGACAGTCGTTACATTTTTAAAAGTTTCATGCATTTACAACATTAACCTGAAACATTTAATTTCAGTTTGCTTTTTTGAGGTTTATCAATAAAAAAAAAAAAATGGGGTGGGGGCTAATAATTCTGACTTCAACTGTACATCCTGATGGTTTGTGTGCATCATTTGCATTGTTGACTTTTTAAAATGTACACATAGGAAATACAAATACCTAAACAAATCTATTGTTTAGTTTACAGATATATGCGAGTATTTGACAAACAAAACAATAGTGGACTACAGCAGATCCCAATCTGTGGGTCGGGCCCCTTCGGGGGGTTGCAGGATAATTAAATGTTAGCTTGGTGATTTCCAAAAATCTAAATCATTTTATGCAACTATTATAAAAAGCATATTTTCCCCATATTAAACTTTTTTTTTTTCCACTGGATTGCGAGCCCTGGGGCCTTGTTATATTAGATTAAAGACCTAATAGGGTCAGATGCAGCAGAAGATTGATTTTATGGCACCAGGCTAAACTTTCTGACCTTTGCAGCACTCGCATACATTAAAGTTAAATACAGCCCACAACTGAACATGGAGGATAACCTCTAAGTGGCGTTCTCCAAAATTAAACAAAGAAAAGACTTGGGCCTATATTAGTGTGTTTGAGCCATTTTGCATTTGGAAGGTTTGTATATTTATAACCACCTCAGAGGATATTGGGGGTCACGAGTCACTGGCATTGTTATTTTGGGGGTCACAGGCTGAAGTTTGGGAACCCTTGGACTACAGAACCGCATGTGCACAGGCATGTAGGGTTATTTTTACAATGATGCATCATCTACTTACCTGGCACGGTGGATCCTAAATCATTTTTAACAATGTGGAAATTAAAAAAAAAAAGATTTTTTTTAGTTTTTAGTCATGAAAATGTAGCCTGCGTAGTGTATTTATGTTACCTTACATGATTTTGTAGAACAGATGCACTGGCTTTTTTCATTGCCACACATATTTTTGCTTTCAGCACACAGCTTGATTAATAGAGACTAGAAGAACAAGACTTCACAAATCACCAGAGTGTACTTAAAGGTAACCCTAACATTTTCCAGCATAAGTTGTGCTTCACTGCTGCCAACAAGCCAGAGAAAGTTTATGAGTGCTGATCTAGATGTGCATCAGCAAAGTGCATACATGCTGAAACCAGGCACCGCCGGCTTGTCTGCCCAAAACAATTTTCTATAAAAGGTTATATTTGAAGCAATATTCCTGTTGAGCTCAGTGAAAGGCTTCAAGTCGCTACTAAAACCTTTACGTCACTGTAAACTCAATGTGAGTTTTGTTCAACAGATTCTGCTGGGATTTTCTGTTCTGGTTTTCGGGGGAAATGTGTGTTAATGTCACGATAAAGCAGTGACTCAAATTTATTGACTGCAAAGCCTTGGGACAATAATTCAGCCCATTTCTTCTAGATATAATTTGAATAACTAGAAAAATGTTTGGTAATATACATTATATATCCGCTGTCAAATCATGTTTGTGTCATTATGCGCCATGAAGCTTGTGCTCATGGCTGTTTGCCAATGCTGCAGATTAAAGACAATAATGTTAATGTAGAAATAATTAATTTTAACAAACTGAACATTTCACCTCATTATATCTTGATCGATCATCTGAAGCTAGTTTTGTTTCACCGTTATACAGCGGGTAAAAATAAGTATGTAAAAAGTCATCATTTTTGAAGGTGCTGTTGACTTTAAATGTTCACCATATCACAACTAAAGCAATCCATCCAAATCCATACAAAGAAATTAAAAACAATTCGTTTAGAAATGAAGTTGTGTTTAATAAAATTAAATGACATGGGGAAAATATTGAACACATGAAAAAGGGAAGGTGTGAAAAGGCATGAAAAGCCCAGACAGCAGTTGAAATCTCTCTGTAGTTATTCAACAACTCTGCCTTTTGTCATTGTAAATGAATATTAGCTGCTTCAGTCCCAACACATGATCAAAATGAAGAATGAAACCAAGGGGGCCATTTCAGCAGGACAATGATCTTAAACATAGGCAAGCAAACTCTCAACTGGTTTCAGAAAAAGAAAATAAAGCTATTAGAATGACCCAGTCAATCACCTGACCTGAATCCAATAGAGAATAAGATCCAGATCAAAGGAGACACAGAGAACTGTTAAGATTTGTAGACTCTGTTGAACTCTGAGGGAAAAACATCAAACCTGAGGAACGCATGTGACTTTATCGGCCATACAAGAGGTGTCTTGAAGATGTCATTACCAAGGGAAAAGAGAATATAAGTATTACATTTCAGTGATTCAGCATTATTTCCTTGTCGTTTCGTTCAATTTATTTATATATATATATATATATATATATATATATATATATATATATATGTATACACACACACACACACACACACACACACATACATACATACACACAGTTTAAGTCAGAATTATTAGCCCCCTTTAATTTTTTTTTTTTTAAATATTTCCCAAATGATGTTTAACAGAGCAAGGAAAATTTCACAGTATGTCTGATAATATTTTTTTCTTCTGGCGAAAGTGTTTTATTTTGGCTAGAATAAAAGCAGTTTTTAATTTTTTAAACACCATTTTAAGGACAAAATTATTAGCCCCTTTAAGCAATTTTTTTCCGACTGTCTACAGAACAAACCATCCTTATACAATAATCTGCCTAATTACTCTAACCTGCCTAGTTAACCTAATTAACTTAGTTAAGCCTTTAAATGTCACTTTAAGCTGTATAAAAGTGTCTTGAAAATTATCTAGTCAAATATTATTTACTATCATCATGAAAAAGATAAAATAAATAAATCAGTTATTAGTTATTAAAACTTTTGTTTAGAAATGTGTTGAAAAAAATCATCTATTTGTTAAACAGAAATTGAGTTTTTTGTCAACAACTCCTTTAGTAATAAAATCTTCAGAAAAAGTCATGACGTGTTCAATTTGCTTTGTTTTCTTGACTATCGAAGTGCTGGTAGCTATTGTCTTAGTTTCATGAATCACCAAGGATCACGTTTTGAGTTTAAAATGAAATGTGGAAAGGGTGGATAAATATATAGCAAATAAAAAAATTTGGGTGAACTGTCATTTTAAAATCTTTCACTTTAAATTTTACTTTATAACAATAGCCTATAAAATATCTTATTATTTCTTTATCCTTTGAAATCATCTTGAGGCTCATTTGGATTTTTTTTCCACTATCTGTCATCTTAGGTTTTTTTTATCTAGAACATTTAACAAAAACATTTGACCTGTGAATCCTCAAGTGTGCTGTAAATGACCAAAATAGACTCTAGAGAGGACAGTTTGGGTCATCCTGTTCTCAAATAATGTTTAGTTTTCCAATGAAAGCAATCATTGTGATCGCTCAGACTGTGTTCGAAACATCCTCTACAAAGATAATTTTTCTTTCATTATACAGCCTTACCAGAATCTCTGTCCTATACTGTATGTGTGGGTGAGACTCCATGATGTGTTTGTTCGAGGACTCGTGTTCCCGTACATCCAGTAGTTGAATTAGAGAGGAAACGTGTCTGCATTGTTTGTGCCTAACCAGGTAGAAGACCGTGGGTTTGGTGCTGGAAAGGTGCTAGTTTGTCCCATAGGACAAACAGCTCTATTGTTCCTGAGGGATAGGAAGAAGGAACGACGCCTGCCGGCTTCTCTCAGCTCCTCAGTCAGGATGTGTACAGCCTCCCTGCACAATTACAGCATCATTATTCACTGTAGATTCCCATCAGCCACTAAAACAATAGAGAGACGCTCAAAATCCTCCCCTTTCCCATGGGCTCAATGGTTCAGTTCCCACAAGCAGCTACTTCGGTTCCCCCTTTGAACCCTTTTAGATACAGTAGTTACAAAACTGACTTCCATTTCCTTCAAAATGGGACCCTTGGGTCTTATCAATACCCCATTGTCCAATTTCAGAGACTGTGTTGTAAATGCGACACTGTGAAAAGTGAAAATGTTGAGCCGTACCACTAATTTGTTGGGGGGGAACATAAACCTGCTGATATTATGGCTTCTTTGTTGTAATTTGCAGTACAAAGCTGTTATTTAGAGCCATGTATGTTCATTTTTTAGACAACGCAACACTAGTGAAGCAATACTTGTTGGTATGTCTTCTTATTTTTAATCACAACCAATAAAAAAGCATGTTTTGTTTTAGCTTTCTGAAAAACAGGATAATATGACTGTACTTATTTCAAATTTGGAAAAAATATTCAGATCTTTATGGAATTTAATCAAGTATTAACATTTTATTCAAACACATAGTAAATCTGATTGATGGAAATACAGGACTTGCCATTGTTTTTCATAGTTTTTACATTTAGAGTGAACATCTCATCACAAAGATCAACATTATGGTTTCTGTTTCTTATTAGTAAGAAACATTAAATAAAGATTAAATATTACCTATTAATACAAATGTCTCATAAAGGTTTGGAACCACTCCAGTATGAGCACATTTAAAGGGTGAACTAACTAATGGTGCATTTTATTGCAATACTTCCAGCTGTTTATTATGAAAGCATTTTAAACCATCAACTGCCGAATTATTTTGAAGCATATGTCATAGTTTTTCTATTCGCCTTATTAATATTGGTTTTAGCTTGAGAACTGAGTCATGGTTTATAGTCAAGATTTTGTTTTATCAATGACTCATGTCTGTCCTGTATGACTGTATGGTCTGATTAGCTCTTTATCTAGATTAGCTTGGGATGTTTTATGACTCATCTGTTTTTCTTGTTGAGTGATGGAATGGGTTATAAATAATAATAATAATAATAATAAGCAAAAAATCAGACTTGAACTAAATGACTAACAGCATCAGTATCGTATAGACATGCAGTTTACTGTATGCATGAATAAACACCCAAGTAGCAAATAATTCTGGCCCAGATTTATCCGGCACTCTCATACAGCATGTGGGCCAAACATGGCCCTGGTTTGGCAGAGATGGCACTGTCTTTAAGGCGGTACACAATAATTGGGCCAAATGTAAAATATAGTATTTGGGTCAGATGTTAATAATTGATATCTGGGCCATGTAAGTTTGGCCTTTCTTGACCCACTTTTAAAATACATTTTTTTATTTTCAAATCAAGATAAAAAAATTTACCAATCAGGTCGCTTTGAGAAAAAGTACACCCATAGCACACCTAAAGCGCAATGATTCATGGGCTTATCAATTTCATTGCAGTCGTGACACACCAACATATCAGGCCTAGTTCAGGCTTAGTTATGTGTAGGCCCAGAAGGATTCGGCTGACATTTTTTGCTATTTTGTTAAAAATCTGCGGATTCATGCGGAATGAGTTTGGGAGTATCATAATGAAATCCTTAATATATTAAATAAAAGTAATACCTTTTAAATTTGTATTTAAGGTTTACAATGCAAATCCAATTAGATCCACTTTATTTGGTAAACAAAGCAAATCTCATATAATATCTCTACTAAAAGACAGAAAATATTACTTTACAAACTATATTGTAAATAAATTAAATGAACATTTTCATATTAGTCAATATATATATTTATATATATATATATAATAATATATATATATATATATATATATATATATATATATATATATATATATATATATATATATAATATTTTATATTATATATATATATATATATATATATATATATATATATATATATATATACATATATAATTATTAGTATACTGAAATTAATTTAAAAAGTGAATAAATAGAAATTTAAACAAAGTAAATAAACAGAATCAATGATGGCCTGAAAATCTGTGGAATTCTGCGCGCGCAGATTTCGTGTGGGCCTAGTTATGGGTTATTGACTTGGCCCAGATGTAGTCCATGTTTGGCCCTTGTCTGGAAGCCAGACTTGGTCCACTCACGTACCGTAATTCACTGCAGCATGTGGGCCAAGCAAAAGCTGACTGTGTGGGCCAGAGCTGGGCCAAAGAAATTTAAATTTTAGACTTAAAAACTGCTCATAAACACTTTGCCGTTTTTCTGGGGTAAAACTCTGTTCCCTGTTCAGAAAAACGGGCTAACAGAACGTAGTATTGGGCTTGTGTGTAATTCACAGCTGCTCCTGATGTCCTGAAACCACTGCAGGTGGGATTTCACCCAAACAATGTAACAATGCCCACCGCTGCTCCATTGTAAAAGTGGAACAAGCCTTGTATTCAATGCCTGGAGTGACCAATGGAAAATCAGGAAGCAGATAAGCCTGTTTCCTTTAGGTTGTCTAAGTTAAGGATCTAGTTAACTATGAGTTTGTTTGGCCAGCTGACAGCTCTGTAAACTTGTTCTGTAAACCAAAGGCTGAAAGTGATAGTTTCCCCCAAAAATAAAATTGTTATCAATGTAATGTATATTTTTAAAAATGCTAAAAAACATTGAATTCCATTATCTTTAACAATATCTGTTCTTCTGTTATATTTTATACTCAAACTAGTTTAGAGCAAGCCAAATGGGATGACAATTTTCATTTTTAGGTTAAAGTATATCTTTAATTTTTCATGATTATGATCACATTATTGTCATAATACTGTTAAAATCTTCCACTTAATAATAGTAATACTAATTATGATAAAAATTAAATACAGCTTTGGAAGAACATGAAAGTAGGCATTCATTCATTCATTTTCTTGTCGGCTTAGTCCCTTTATAAATCCGGGGTCACCACAGCGGAATGAACCGCCAACTTATCCAGCAAGTTTTTTCGCAGCTGATGCCCTTCCAGCCGCAACCCATCTCTGGGAAACATCCACACACACACACACTCATACACTACAGACAATTTAGCCTACCCAATTCACCTGTACCGCATGTCTTTGGACTGTGGGGGAAACCGGAGCACCCGGAGGAAACCCACGCGAAGGCAGGGAGAACATGCAAACTCCACACAGAAACGCCAACTGAGCCGAGGTTCGAACCAGCGAGCTTCTTTCTGTGAGGCGACAGCACTAACTTTATCTTTGTCATGATGACAGTAAATAATATTTTACTAGATCTTATTCAATCAAGACACTTCTATACAGCTTAAAGTAACATTTTAAGGCTTAACTAGGTTAATCAGGTTAACTAGACATGTTAGGATATTTCGGCAAGTTATTGTATAATGATAGTTTGTTCTGTAGACTATCAAAAACAAATATAGCTTAAAGGGACTAATAATTTTGTCCTTAAAATGGTATTAAACAAATTTTTAACTAGCTTTTATTCTAGCCAAAATAAAATAAATAAGACATATAAATAAGACAATAAGACAAAAAAAAAAAAATATTATCAGACATACTGTGAAAATTTCTTTGCTCTGTTAAACATCATTTGGGAAATATTAAAAATAGAAAAAATATTCAAAGGGGGCTAATAATTCTGACTTCAACTGTATATATATATTAAAAGCAAAATATAATTACTAAACATCCTACAAAAAAAGCAAGCTCACAAATGTTCAACAACAATGCACTGGCTGACCATTCTTGTTATTTTTAAGCCTTTGTAATCCTTCTGTGGGTTTTTCTTGACTTCTTGTTATGGCTATTCCTGTGAAGACATGCTTTTTAATCATTTCAGCTGGCAGGAAGTGCATGTGACTATTTTGCACCACATACCCTGGCAAATTTGCCTGACACTGCGGCCTTCAGACCCCCTGCCGAAAGAAGTTTGGCACTCAGTCTTAAGTCCCAATGGGAAGCAGGTTGACTGGCCACTCGAAGCCACCTCTCATCCAGAAAACACCCACACACAGCCCAGTCCCAGCACAGACGGCAGCTTCTTCTAAGGTACGTTCAGTACAGTTCATACAAGGGCTTTTAACCCTGTTTGTATGAGTGTGAGGTTGGAGATTGTGGAAAGGGAAATGCATCAGCTGTTTGAGCGACAATATCAGGATGCGGGAAGTGACCTGCAAAAAGTGGCAGCTCATTTTCATTGGTGCTATACTCTGAGCAAATCACCTAAGGGCAAATGGGCAGGCGCGGTCCCTGCTGGGTTTCACAAATAGAATGACCTTTGTGTCTGTATTCAGCGAAAGTAACCTCCAAACAGCATGAGCATATAGTTGGCATCTATGACTTTTTAGGTTTTATCTAAAATGACAGACATCTGTTCAGGTGTCCTGGCACTGAGGGTTAAAGAAGTGTTGAACGTGGCATGATTTTCATGCTATTTATTTTTCTAGAGGAGCTGTTAAATAAGAAATAGACCCAGATTTTGATTAAACCTAAATAATTCCTATATACATCTAAAAATGTATGTGTAATAACAATTAAAGGACACAATAAGAAGGTACTAAACTACTGAAATGTATTAAATATGTTGTATCAATGTCTTTTTTGGGGGTTTTTGATTGCTATAAGACCCCTCTTGTATAGATAATACAGTCATATGCATTGTTTAGGTGAAATTTTTTCACCAAAAAACTTCCACAAAGTTTACAAATCTTGATAGTTTTGTTGTTCTCCTCTGTCAACTCTGATCTCTAGTTTTTATTCTCTATTGGATTCAGATTAGGTCATTGGCTAGGCCATTCTAGCAGCTTTATTTTCTTTTCTGCAAGCAGGTGAAAGTTTTCTTGCCTGTGTTTGGGATTTTTATCTTGCTTAAATGTCCACCCTGGTTTCATCTTCATCATCTGGTAATGTAGGTATTGGGAATGAAGCAACTAATACTCATTTACAGCGTTGAGCAGCAGGGTTGTTTTCTAAAAACAGCGACATTCCAGCTGCTGTCTGGGCTTTCCATGTATTTTGACACCTCCCTTTCTTCATGTGTTCAATACCTTTTTCTGTGTCATTTAATTTAAATACAAAAAAATCAATTTCTAATCTAATTTGTTTAGTTTTCTTTGTATATATGGAATACTTTGGTTGTTACTGACATCCAATGGAAATTTTGAGTCAACAGCACCTTTAGAAATATGTTTTCTGAGAAAAATTGTGACGTTTACAATGCTTATTTTACCCTCTGTAAATCTGATGCATGTGTGGCCATAATAAAGCACAGCTGGCAATGCCACGAGTCAGCATTTGTAGGTGGTACGTTGAACAAAAACAAAAGGAAACACTCCAGAACAAGAGCTTTCATTATTTTCCTTTCTTTTTTCCCACCCAGATTGGAGTTTGATATTGTACCAGGCAGTCTCTCTCGCTCGCTGTCTTTCTCTTTGTTTGGCAACTGAGGGGAACTAAAGAGGTCAGTCCTCACCAGCTGTTTGTTGACCTACACATCTTGTGAAGCACCTCTGAAACCTTGTATTGGCAAGAGATGACAGTCGAATCGTTCACGAGGGCCAGCTGTGATAGAGAAAACTATGCACTGGGCAAAGACTACAGGTTATGGTTGGCAACCCCACAAGCACAAGACTCATTAATCTTTCATAGACTGGAGTCCAACAGCGCAGATAACACCCTCTAATAAAACACCATTTCCATTAGCCAGCAAAACATACCTTTTGAGTGGAAAAAGCAGAGAATTTTTTCCTTTCTTGTTCTTCTCAATGCATTGTTTAGATTTGACCCCTTCCATAACAAACCGTCCCACCTTGTAAATTACCCATCGTTGCCTTTTTTCCTGCTACAGATAAGTGCTTATCATTGTTGAGACGGCTCAGAATTGCTAAAATTACTGCTGTCGAATGTGCTGGACTCACGGCATAACAGGAAATTGAAGGCCTTGATGATACCGGAAGGCTGTCTCGTCTGAAAAGTTTTGAAATAGTTTGAAACGACCAACACATAACAACAGGGTGAGGTAATGAAGCAGATTCCACATTTCTTCATATTATTATCACCAATTTTTAAATATTTTCTATGTATTTCAGAAGTAGTTGTGCTGTTTGTAATTGTATTTGGTAGTCTATGCACTGCATTATGTATAAAGATAAATCAAACGGTAAAAGCATGAGTAATGGGGTCTAAAATGTTCTATTTTCGAATGCTTTGAGACCGTGGTACTGAAAAAAGATTGTTCTAGAAGGTGTTGTAAGAAAGAACACTAAAACAAAGTAGTGCAATACAAAATTAGGTAATGGTCTTGATGAAATCAAAAAACAAGTGGCCCCAAGAGACACACTTAATATCAATTGGAAATTTGAACTGTGAATTGATCACTGAAAACATGTTAATATCAAGATGAAACAGTGCCATTCTATGATGCAGTTTTATATATACTTCGCTCATTGGGAAATAAAGCTTTTTAGTGTATCCTTGTAAAAAACTACCCACAGATACAATTTAATATTGTAGTTTTGTCACAGAAAACAGGTAATGCTAATTTTGGCATTGCATGTATAAATATTAACCTCTCCAACAAACGTTAGATAAAATGTTTTAATGAAAGCAATGAAAATAAATATGAAATGAAATATAATATAAAAATAATTCTTAAATACCTTTTAAATACTGTACATACAGTTAGTATAGTAAGGTTTTGGTTTCGAATACAGTACATTACGTACTACCTTATCTGTACCATATCAGTCATTCAGTTGACTTAAACCCACCCTTCTCCTTTGCCATTTTTAGACATTGTGCTTGTTTGTAGACACAGTCAGGCTCAGTGCTTTGAGTATTTCCTGACCCTGAGCCTCTCCGAACTAATCACTACTTGAGAGGCTCCCAAATCTGGCAACAGATCGCAAAAGACAGTTCATCCCATTTCCCTGCCTATCTAAACAAAGGAAATGGCTCTCGAATGCACAGTAAACCACTAAAGGTCATTTACACATTGATGCTCTGCTTCTCAAACATAATGTCTCGGTTTGTCATCAGCCTTGAGGTGCTTTTTAGGAAGATTGTTTTTGTTTATTGCAGGCTTCATATTCCTAATGCAGTTTGAGTAGCTTGGAAGCATGTCTTCTGCCAAGGAAGGGTCTCTTTTTTCCCAATCCAACCCTTCGGTAGGGTATCCACCATGTGCTACAGGAAGAAAGAGATGGTTCCTTTCCTCAAATGATGGTTGTTGAGCTTTAGATGGTGCTGTTCTAACTCTATTATGAATCTGCACCTCTGCCTGATATTTCTTCTCTAGTCGACGTGTTATCACCAACTGAAGCAGATGGAAAAGCTCCACAACGTTGAGGAGAATCGACACTACGGCGATGACTTGTGTGTATATGGTGAAGATGGTTTTTTCTGTTGGTCGTGAGACGAAACAGTCAACCGTGTGAGGACAGGGAAGCCTCTCACACACGTACTTGGCCTCGATCACAAACCCATAAAGTATCCATAAACCCAGGATGAAGCCAACTTCGATGAGAACTTTCACTATTATGCTCGCCGCGTAAGCGCACAGCAGTTTTCCTTTAAGCTTTGGAGGTTCCAGCGATTTGCGGTTCTTTTCAGTTTCACTCCCATCTTCGTCTTCCTCTTTTATTACTTCTAATATACAGGCGTTGGTCTTACGATGTCTATGCCTTCTGCCATCTTCCTCCAGCTTTTCCTCTGGCCTCTTCTCATTTCTAGCCCTCAAGGCCACGTAGCCGAAGTAGAAAATGGTCGGAGTTGAGACGAAGATGACCTGAAGGACAAAGTAACGGAAGTGGGATATGGGGAAGGCCTTGTCATAGCAGACGGACTCACAGCCGGGCTGTTTGGTGTTGCAGACGAAGTCAGACTGCTCGTCGTCCCATGCAGATTCCACAGCCGTGCCAAGCACAAGCATGCGGAAGAGGAAGAGGACGGTCAGCCACACGCGTCCTACGCCCGTCGAGTACTCCTGGCCTTCCTCTAGCAGGTGCTCCAGAAACCCCCAGTCAGCTCTGGACATCCTCTGCACAAGAATACAAGCTTGAATACGTGTGTTATGTAGAGCTGTTTTTCCCAATCATGTTCCTGGAGGCACACTAATAGCACATATTTTGGATGTCTCCATTATCTCAAGGTCAAGGTAAAATGTATTGTTTCCCGTAGGAGAAATTTGTTTTAGAAAAAAGGTTTTGTTGTACATAGACACCAACAAGACAACATGTAACATGCAGACACATTAAAATCAAATCCTAAGATACCTCCTAATGCAAAATATGATTCCATAAAATTAGTCCAAAATAAATAAAACTAAAATACAATGTGCCCCCACTGACCTCTGTTGTGCCAACCAATCCCGTCATCTTAATCTTTGAGTGTCCTTCCCTACTTGCTCATTGATCAATTTAATTGAAAAAGGAACAAAAGAATGTTTATATCTATTGTACTTGCACAACGGGATCCTGTATCTTCTGCCAGAATTCATTAGCTTATACTCCAAAGACAGCACATGTGAAGAATCTCATAAAATCTTGTTGGATTGTGCACAACTTAAAGATATCTTTTAGCAAACCAAGTGTCTTAATTTTCATGGTTTTTCCTGCCAATCTCATCAGGTTATATACTTGGGTTTTCATTGTTACTGTCAGATTCCCAAACCAAACAATAATCCCATATCTTAAAATAAACTCTAGTGTTGCTTTATAAAAAGTCAGCATTATGCTGCTACTCACTCTGAATAATCTTAGTCTACGTAAAAAGAGTAATCGCTGATGAATTCTTGCACAGACTTGACACCTGAGAGTGCCAATTGAGTTTACAATCAATATTCACTCCTAAATATTTATATGAATCAACCTGCTAAATGTCCTTATCATAAATCAATGAGTCATATCTGACGCATTCATTTTAGGTTTGGAGTCTCTTCTTACCCAGCAAGCATTTGTTGTTTTTAAAAGATGTCAAATAGACGTCTGAACATAGTCGTTTTGGCTAAAACAAGGCTAAATTTGGACTGTCAGTGAACATCTAATAGACATCTAAGAATAGGCCAAAACTAGCCTAGTCATTAAATAAACAGAATTTAATGACTACACATATAAGGTTTGTCTTATTTCTGTATTTGATGACTAGTTTAGTTTTGGCCTATTCTTAAACGTCTATTAGATTTTCACTGACAGCCCAAGTTTAACCTTGTTTTAGCCAAGATCACTACGTTTAGATGTCTATTAGACTTCTAATGAACAAAAAATTGTTTGCTGGGTATGTTCTGATAAGTTGCTTCAGATGTGTTAGATAAGGGAGAGGTTGAAAATCTATACTGTCTGTGTGCCTTCAGAAACAGGGTTGGGAAACACTGGTATAGAGAAACACACATTATTATTATTTTTTTCTTAAAGGTATAGTTCAACCAACACTGAACTCCTTTACTTGTCACAAACCTGATTGAGTTTCTATTAATATTGAAGGCAGAGTAAGTTATTTTGAAAAATGTTGGAAACCTGTAACCACTGACTTCCATACAGTAGCATTTGTTTTTCATATTATGGAAGTAAATGGAGCTCGGTGGCGCAGCGGGTAGCTGTTTCGAGCCCCAGCTCGGACAGTTGGCATTTCTGTGTGGAGTTTGTATGTTCTCTCCATGTTGGCATGGGTTTCCTCCTGGTGCTCCAGTTTCTCCCACAAGTCCAAAAAACAATTGGGTAAGCTAAACAGTTCGTAGTGTATGTGTGTGAAGGAGTGTGTATGGATGTTTCCCAGTGATGGGTTGCACCTGAAAGGACATCTGCTGCATAAAACATATGCTGGATAAGTTGGCGGTTCATTCTGCTGTGGAGACCTCAGATTAATAAAGGTACTAAGCCGAAATAAAATAAATGAATGGAAGTAAATGGTTTCAGGTTTCCAATATTTTTAAAAATATCTTCTTTTCTGGTCAATAGAAAAAAAGGAAACTCCTAATCACTTGAGGGCGAGTAAAAGTTATATATTTATTTATTTATTTGGATGGGTGGGGGGTGTGAATAATTATTTAATTATGCTAATAGAGGTCAGTAAAAGTGTGACACTCTTAATGGGATAGTTCACCCGAAATAATGAAAAAAAAAATGCTGTTAATTTACTGATTCAGGTTTCCAATTCTGATTCCATGATGTTGGTGAATTATTTCTTCAGTAGAACATCAAAGTACATTTTCAGTTAAACTTTGAGGATTCTAGCTGATTCATAAAATGCAAGTCAACAGCTACCAGTTTGAGTATAAAAAATGATATATGATATACTGAGGTCTAAGCAAAATGACACAGACCACATTTTTAGCTTCAAAAGACCTCTTTTTATCTCTTTAAGTGCTGGTAGCCATTGTCTTACATTAAAAAAAAATCTACAAAAACCAATTTAACCTAAAATTCTTCCATAGTATTACCAAAGTAAAAAAATAAATAATAAAATACAAAATAACCCTAACCGGATGATAAACTAAGGTGTAATGAAGCAGAATGACATGCATATGCAATATATTAAAAGTTGTCATGCACAGCCCACCAAATATTTTACTTCACCTATGTGACTTTTTTTCTATTAAAATGCTGGTATTCATTGTCTCCAAGAATCCTAGTTTCAGCTAAAAATCTTTCATAGTGTTGTACAATACAATGAAGAATCGCATCTTTAGTGGATGGTACACACTGGTGGTGGTGTGGAGAGACCCCTCTCGTGAGTGTGAAGCGCTTTGGGTGTATGACCATACACAATACATGCACTATATAAATACAGTGCATGAGAAAATGAATGTACAATCTGATTTGAACTATTCATTTAAGACCACCTCCAAGAATCATTAAGTATGAACAGATTAATGGAGAACAGACTGATTCTGTTTTAGACTCTTTTTCTTCCCCCTGCAGTAACAGAGTGCATCTGGTAACATACTTGTGCTGTTTTGTCATTTCTAATTTTGCATGGGCAATTTGTACATTAGATGAGGTGAGACCATCAAAAACACAAGAGAAGTGTGGCTTATATATAACAAATTCCTCACAAACTTGTTGTGTTACTTTTTTATGGTAAGTAATGCAATACGTTACTTTTGCATTCATCTCTTTCAAAAACCTGCAGGGGGCTTTTGTACTTTTGTAATTTTGTCTTATTAAAAAGTAAAATCGTTGACCATTCAGATAATCCTCTTTACCTTTTCTTCCATGTTTTCAAAATAATGAGAATATTTATATTGCAAAATTGTAAGGTTTCTGCCGTCTTCACTTCAGTCTATTTCTGCATTCTCTCATTGTGTGTGGGATTCAAGTTTAATTTTAAATAATTTAAAAGTTAATTATCTAAACTAAAAAGTAACTCGCATTACATTTAAAAAAAGTAATTTAAATATTATTACTTATTTTTTTAAAGTGATGTGTTAAAAGTCATATTATTATCTAACTTGTAATGCGTTAACCCCAAAACTGTTTGTGATTATATACATTCATTCTTTTTCTTGTCGGCTTAGTCCCTTTATTAATCCGGGGTCGCCACAGCGGAATGAACCGCCAACTTATCCAGCCGCAACCCATCTTTGGGAAACATCCACACACACACACTCATACACTACGGACAATTTAGCCTACCCAAATCACCTGTACTGCATGTCTTTGGACTGTGGGGAAAACCGGAGCACCCGGAGGAAACCCTCGTAAAGGCAGGGAGAACATGCAAACTCCACACAGAAACGCCAGCTGAGCCGAGGTTCGAACCAGCGACCTTCTTGCTGTGAGGCAACAGCACTACCTACTGCGCCTAAATGATGATTAACAGAGCAAGGAAATTTTCAAAGTAACTCCTATACTTTTTTTTTTCTGTAGAAAATCTTATTTGTTTTATTTTGGCTGAAAGTTTTTAAATTTTTAAAAGCCATATTAAGGTAAATATTATCAGCCTCTTTAAGCAATTGATTTTTTTTTTTAGAACAAACCATCATTATACAATGACTTGCCTAATTACCCTTACTTGCCTAATTAACCCAGTTATGTCTTTAAATATCTATTAAAATATTATCTTCTGTCATCATGGATCAAAAATGTCATGAAAGATAAGAGAAATCAGTTATTAGAAATGAGTTATTGAAACTGTTATGTTTAGAAAGGTGTTGAATTTTTTATTTTTTTTGTCTCCGTTAAACAGAAATTGGAAAAATAATAATAATAATTCTGATAATTTGAATAATTCTGACTTTAACTGTATATACAGCTGTAATAAAAAATGGGTTTTTAATATGTCTTTAACAAACCTTGTTTTGATTCTGCCAAGGAACCATCCACATTAAAAAACAAAACAAAAAATTATCATTATTCAGAACCTTTTTGTGGGAATTCTTGAGGCATATGTTCCAATAAAGAATCTTTGTTTTTAAGAGAGTATTTCATTACATTTTTAAAATACATCACACACTCTCAAAAATAAAGATACAAGAGCAGTCACAGAGGCAGTACCTTTTTTAAAAGGTGCATATTTGTAGCTGAAGGGTCAAAATTGGTACCGTAAAGGTATATTTTAGGTGCATTTGGGTACTAATATGTACCTTGAGGTCAGGGGCGGATTTAACCAATAAGCAAGGTAAGTGGCCGCTTAGGGCCCCAGGACACCTGAGGGCCCCCCAAAAAAATTCTAGAAGTGTAAATCATACCTATAAACTATATATAGTTGAAGTTTTTAAGCATCCCTAATTTTTATTTATTTATTTTTATTTCCCAAATGATGTTTAACAGCAAGGACATTTTTACAGTATGTCTGATATATATATATATATATATATATATATATATATATATATATATATATATATATATATATATATATATATATATATATATATATATATATATATATATATTACATCTTATTTGTTTTATTTTGGCTAGAATAAAAGCAGTTTTCATTTTTGTAAAAAAAAAAAAACGTTTTAAGGTCAAAATTATTAGCCCCTTTCAGCTGAATTTGTTTTGATAGTCTACAGAACAAACTATCATTATACCATAACTAATTACCCTAACCTGCCTGTTTAACCTATTTCACCTTGCCTTTAAATGTCACTTTAAGCTGTATAAAAGTGTCTTGGAAAATATAGATCTAGTAAAATATTTTTTACTGTCATCATAGCAAAGATAAAATAAATCAGTTATCAGAAATGAGTTATTAAAACTATTATGTTTAGAAATGTGTTGAAAATAAAATCAGCTCTCTGTTAAATAGAAATTGGGGAAAAAATAAACGGGAGCTAATATTTCTGACTTCAACTCTATGTAACATCGTTTTCCATGATATTTTGTATAGTGAGAGTCAAACAAATACAATTTTTACATCATTAAGTATTATTTAATATTATTATAATAATGTAATGTTATGTAATTATAAAATTATAGAATAAAAAACCCACCACCCCCAATCATGGAGCAGTCCAGCAGTCAAATTTATAAACAATATATTTATATTTATAGCTTTTAGTTGTAAATTAATTTTAAGAAAACTAATCATTTAAAATCTAGAGCTTTCATTAAGATAAAACAGAAAATAAGATTAAGTGACATAAAAACAGCTAAATAAATAAAAATCTAATTAAAGTAGAAAGAGTACATTTCAGGACTTGGGCCCCATGGCTGGAGTTGCTTAGGGCCCCAAATCACTACATCCGCCCCTGCTTGAGGTACTACTGTGGACTCTATAGGTACTATTATGTATCTTTTGAAAAGGTACTGCCCCAGTCACAGCTCCTGTACCTTCATTTCTGAGAGTGCAATGCAATTCACAATTCAAAATATAGGTAAACCCCCTGTATAAAATCATAATGGAAAAGTCCTTTATGTCAACACAGCACATTGGGGCATATCTTAACTGGCTTTTCTTATAGTGTAGTGTTTGTTTTACACTGTAGCTTCACCAGTAATAGACCCTCCGGTCCAAATGACCCTCAAAACAATGAGTATAAAGCATGGATGAATGACCTTGGCCTCTGCAGTGAGAGTTAGTTATCATGGACAGAGAGTTTGATAGTGCGTAATCAAGCGTGTACTTCTAACGAGAAAGCCTGTCTCTTTTCACAGAAAGCCCATTGGGACTCTGGCCACTGAATTCCCTCTTGAAATGATCCGCATTTGTGTAAACATCCCAGCAGTGCTGTTTGATAGCAAACTTCTCTTATCTGTTTGCTTATTTATTAATTTTGGCTGTAGGCCCGGTTTGTTTGCATTCACTTAAATGCACAGCAGGCAGATCTCTTCTAAACTTCTGAAATTGCTCTCAAAAAGTACTTTTGTGTCTTGGCTAAAGGGCGATTTTTAAATAGATTTGACTCTTTTAATGTTAGGCCCAAGGAACTGTCTGAAGCTATTAAGTCAGTTCAGTAATAAAGAAATATGAAGTCTCTGAAAGTTTAGTGCATATGTATATTTAATGCTGCCAGAAATGTGGTTATCAGAATGTATCTTTATCAAACAGCACTAAAACAGTTTTTATAAATGCCTTTTAAAATACTTTCTTTCTTTCTTTCTTTCTTTCTTTCTTTCTTTCTTTCTTTTCTTTCTTTCTTTCTTTCTTCATGTATCAATATGAGATCTTTACAAAATATATATTTTTTTAATTTTAGTTAAAATCACTTTCCAAAACCAATAATTTTTATTCATGTTCAATAAAAAGTGAAAAGAAATATGATTTTGATGAATGCATACAGTTTAAGCCAGAATTATTAGCCCCCCTTTTTATTATCAGACTATTAAAATAATTACTATTAAAATATTATCAGACATACTGTGAAAATGGCCTTGCTCTGTTAAACATCATTTGGGAAATATTTAAAAAAAGAAAAAAAAAATTCAAAGGGGGCTAATAATTCTGACATCAACTGTATGTGGGTCAAGGATGAATCGTCCTATGTTGGTGTTTACTTGAAATTAAACTGATATGTAAATGATTATAAAAACATTTTAAACACAAGTCTGTCTTATTTAATGTTTCAAATAACGTATGTGAAAATAAAATATGAAAAAAATAGGTGTAATAATGTTCCATTATCAATCTGTGAAAACAAACATGTAAAAATTAAGCATGCTTATAAAAAAATGCTTATTCTGACTGATACTAAAATATAAGGAATAAGTGATTATTTTAGATTTCATACAATTAAAAAAACTAGATGACAAAAGGGTGAAACCTAGTTTGAAGATAGTGTTGATTTAAAAAATAAAATGAGTCAATGTTCTAGAGATTAAAAAAAAAAAAAACGAATCATCAGTGGCAAGGTTTTTGGTGAACTATAATTAAACTAACTTATTAATGAGTGATTTTAAAGATCATGGTAAAATTGCTCTTCAAAATAATATCAACAACAATCAAACAGTATTCAGATTCTAATGCATGAAGAAAACAAAGAAAAAAAAGTTAAAGCCAAGAGAACAGAAGTATTGCTTTGATGCTTTAAAGCCCATTTTTGTCATTGATACAACTACATCAACTATTAAATAATGTAATAATGTATTAGGATATTGCATTAGAGGTCAAAATTAAGTAAGTTCTCTTATTATTTTGTGGTATGGTAAACTGAACTCAATAACACAGTTTATGAAATACGAGTGGTCTTACCTGTCAACCCTGTTTTATGTTTATCTTCTTTTATTATCCGTGTGAGGAGCTTCTGCCGCTGAGAGTTTTTACAAGCACTTGTGGTCGAAGCACAGCCGCTTTAACAGAAAAAAAATGAAACAAGTGAGAGAAAGGAAACTTTCCCATGCCTTACAGTGGCCCTCCCACAGGAACTCGGTGCAGGAAAAGGAATGGATGAATTCAAAAATAGACTTTCTGTGCTGAGCCTTTCAAAGGCCAATTTCGTCATGGAGAATTACAGTGTTTAAACATGCAGTGAGGCCTGTTTGGAACTTAAATTATGTATTTTTCTACTTTTATGATTTACAAATGGATGAATGCTACTGCAAAGTCTTTTAAAAATGTGCTAAACTATTCAACCCTGTGTTTCAGAGCTGAATGCATGGCATCATTTCCAGTGGTGTAAAGTAACTAAATACAAATACTCAAATACTCAAATTGAGTAGTTTTTCTCAGAAATTGTAATTTACTAAGTAGTTTTAAAAATGTGTACTTTTACTTTTCCTTGAGTACATTTTTAGTGCTGTATCGGTTGTTTTACTCCATTACTTTCCTTTAACCTGTAATCACTACTTTATTTTTTCTTGTCTATGTGGATTAGAAAAATCAGTCCTGTGATTCCAGTCTAATCAAATACATATAGAAGGCATCATAATGAACTACTTTAAACCCTTAAAGACCTAGATGTATTTTGTGGGCACCTAATGGGCCTATATTATTATTTTTTTTAAAAGCAGTTTTATTTTTATTTTAGCAGTCAGCCTCAAGTGTCATATATCATTTTAAACAGGAGAACCTGAAGTTTCAATCTGTATCATTTAAAGGTCCAGTCTAAAATATTTTTTGGTCCAAAAACATATGAACAGACAGAAAATATTCCAGAATTTTCCAGAAACGATTTTTTTAAAAAGTGGCATTTTCTAGTTATTTCAAACAAAACCTTATGAAGTTTGTTTTTCTTTCTTTAGAAATACATGCTATGATGTTTTATACTTCCAAAATAAATTTTGTCTACATCCACAATTCCCTGAGCAAGTTATAGCAATTTATTTCAATGTTATTCCAAGGCGTTTTTCTATGGGGGAAAAAAATGCATTTATTTACTGACAAAGTATTTGCCCAAAAGTTCTGGGAATGAACTAAACAGAAAAAAATGTTACAAAATAATAGAACAGTGTAGCAAATTTGACTTTTTCCAAATAATATATTTTCAGTTACTATAAACAACACCACTTACAATGAACAAATAAAAAATAATAAGAAAATAATAAATAATGTGTCAAAGTCCAAATAAACATGGTGCAAATCCTCAGTAAAAAAAAATAGATATAAATATTTACTATATCATAAATAGTTACATAACTAAACTAGATTCAATATGGACCATCCTTAGGTTTTATGTGCCAGCATGGATATGGTTGTCTGTGGATATGGATATGGATGTCTGCAATGCAGACAAACAGCTGCACCTTCATTTGCGTCTTTTGAAAACAGCAAGAGCAGCAGTTCGTCTTTGCTGTGTCACTGTTTTGTCATGTTTCTGTGCTGCTGTGCATGCAAAAGTACTTAGTATGAAAATTATTTCATGCAAAACATTTTTTTTGCGTTTTATTTAGCCGCGCATAAATGTATGCCTATCTCTCATTCCGTGTTGTTCAAAAAGCTTGTTGGTCCACAAACAAAAGCGAAACCTATGCTTATTGGTTGTGATGTAGCGAGTTTGAACCAATCTGGGCATGGAGGAGGGACAATGCATCAATGTATGATGTCTGGTTTGTCCGGAGACACAGTGACGAGCGTTTCTTTGTCAAATCAGCGTTGTCAAATTTTGATGACGTAACCACACTGATTCCGGAGCCTCTGAAAGTCCGCGAATGATATGTGATACAGCACTGGAAAGCTGAGATTCTCTTCTTTATGCCAATCTTTAAATTGTATGAATCGGATCAGCGGATCAAAAGTTATTAAACATTTAAGAGCAATACTTATTTTTAGCCGCGGGCGGCTGTCTCGGTCTTTAAGGGTTAAGACATGTGCACTTTACATTGCAGCAAACTCTTTGGAAGTATTAAAAGTGTCCAAGAAGATGCTCAAAATCTTTACACACATTGACCCAGAGACTGTTTAGATCAGGGATGCTCAAACACAGTCCTGGAGGGCCGATGTCCTGCAGATTTTTGCACCAACTTGCCTCAACACACCCGCACGGATGTTTCTAGAAAGCCTAGTATGAGATAGCTAGCCCAGGTGTGTCTAATTGGGATTGGAACTAAACTTTGCAGGACACCGGCCCTCCAGGACAGAGTATGGGTACCCTTGGTTTAGATGCATGTCACTGATGAGAAGATGATGGATATTTACTGTATGATGACCGAAATGGCCATAAACACCCAGCAGGCACAAGATGTCAACATGCCGTCAGATTGAAATTGTACCCTAACGTTGTGAAGACGCTGCATTTTGTTTGGAAATGAAAATCGGGTTTACATCAGAACCTCAGCCCGATGTCAATGTCCAACGTCCAACCTAAAACCAACCAAACATCAACGTCTAGTGATGTTACAGCTTGATGTTGTGTCGACGTTCTCACTATGACGTCCATCAGACATTGAATTTTGCTTGCCATACCTGATAAATAAATGACAGTATTTGACGTTAATAGGATGTTGGTTTAAGATGTTGACTCAACATTGGATTTTGGCCACTTTCTAACAACCTTAAATCAACCAAATATCAAAGTCATTTGATGTCATTATTGGACATCAAAATAGTGTTGTCCAATGTCTGTTGGCTAGACATTGGATTTTGGTCACCTGACATCACAACCTAAATCTAACCTAATATTAACATCTTATGACGTTGTGTGCCTGCTGGGCAATAACTAAATGCACTACAGAATGTTACGTTTACACACCTCCACAAATTACATGTAAATGCATCAACTTTTAACAGCATACTCACTACACATGAGTACTTTTAAAAGGGCTACTTTTTACTCCTACTTTGAGTAATATTTACAACAGGTACTTTTACTCTACTCACACTACATCTTTAGGCAAGTAATTGTTCTTTTACTTAAGTATGCTTTTTAAGTACTCTTTCCACCACTGATCAATTCTTATTGTCATGATCATTCAGATATCGTGCTTGAAAAAACATTAATAATAAATTACATTTTAAGATATATTTGCATAGGAATCAGTCATTTTAAAATGAAATAGTATTTCTAGATTGTTTTTTATCAAATAAATCTAGCCTGAGTGAGCAGAAGAGACTTCTTTTTTTCACAAATATAAATTTTTCAAAGTGTAGCTTATGTATTTAATTTACACCTGAATATATTCATTTTTCATAACCTTTCAAATAAATAATTAAAATAAAATCACTTCTAGAAGACTGAAAGCACAAGCTGGAAACAAACAGTTTGTGCATTATCTGTATTGACCACAGGGAGGCCCTATAGACTAGCGGTCAAGAGGCTAATAGATGCATAGAGAAATGAAAACACTAAAAACGATTTTACTGTAACATTACTGACATTATTTACTGTAACTCATTTATTCCTTTTAGTATTACCTGATGTCCACCCTCTCCTCTTGAAATGAGATGATGCACATCCTTTGCTTGAAAAGGCAGAACACTGGGAGGTTTCAGGTGGTTGGGGTAAAACTACACAGCATTGTCATACATTGTCACTCCCTTCCACAAGAACAGCCAAAATAACGACAATTGTTCCTATTACGCAGTGTTCTTCTGTTTTTATTATAACTAAAAAGGTTACATTAGGCTTGAGCAGCCTTCTGATGGCGCTCATCAATGTCAAAATCATTTAGATGGCCAATTAGATTAAAGTAGCCTGGCTTTATGATTCACAGAAGGAAAATAAGGCATCCTTAAGAAATTCCCTAAAAACTGTGTCGTTTTAAAATATAAATTATAACTAAAGTCAACAACAACATAGGCTCCAAGCAATCAGAATGCTCCCTTAACGTTCCCATATTTTTAGGAGATCCAAATATTTTAATTTTATTTTTAATATTTTAATTTTGATCATTTAATAATCACTTTTTTGTGAAAGTAAAAAACACTGCACTTAACACTTTACATAAATAAATAAACAAATAAATAAATACATATATATATATATATATATATATATATATATATATATATATATATATATATATATATATATATATATATATATATATATATATAATAGCATCGATGGCTAGAAAATACCCATAATGCACTTTGAGAATTCGGGCGCTGAATTAATTTCCACGTCTGAACACAAGATGGCATTGATAAATTAACATTTGTATAGAATACAGGAGAGAGTTTTAAATAGCATTAACGTTACTTATTGTTTTTACTAAGAGACAGCAAGCTAAGTGTAAAATAACTATCACACTGTTTGACCAAGAAAGAAGTAAATCCGTTTCCAACCAGCAAAGCATAAACAAAATGGCACGTCTTCCGGTGAATTCGGTGCTCAAATTCATTCAGTCGTTTCTTTTCACCCCTTTAAAATTACCATTTTAGTCCACTAATGTAGGGGAAGTGCTTTTTCGGAGCAGCAGCTACTTGTTTCTGATACGTTTCTGTAATAATTTGCTAACGTGTAACAATTTCATTAACGTTAGGCCTAACTTGACGTTATTTGTAATCTTCACACATCAAAGAGTAGCATTAGCGTTACCAACTATTTCGAATAAAAGGTAGCTACTAGCTAGATAAACCCTGCCTGTGCCTGCAAGTAGCTAAATGTTATTTATACTAATTTGCATATCAGTGACAGCATCATATATACCTGACAAGCTAGACCATCATGTCTACTCTCTGAGGCGCCGTGTATTATATTATATTAAAACATAAATCCAAATGTACAATAAATAATCTCTTATAAACATATTACTTTGCATGATAACATTACTGCATAATAAACTCAAAGCTACATCTTTATGCAATTAAAGCATGCAATTAAAATCTCAGCAAAAACATTATTTGAAATATGTCCATTTAGATTTGTATGAAAAATATAGTTGACTATTTGTAAAATAATAAAAAACACTTTTTGATAAGATTTTTTTTATTATTTTTAAATATAACACTGATAATGAACAGTTAGATTATTTTAAACAATCACAGGTTGTGTACTTACTCTTTAACTTGTGAAATTAACACATTTGTTAAAGTGACAACAATTACAGCACTATTGGAATTTATTGCTGCCTAAATTAACAACAATCATACATGTTAACAAATATCAGTAAATTAACAGTCATGAAAAACAATCTGAGCTAGCAATTTACTCTACTGAGTGAAGCTTGCCGCCACTGCTCTTTCGAGTCACTGTTTAAAAAAGGCAAATACATGTTAAAAATTGCTCAACTTGTTTAGCAAAAACCCGACTAAAACCAGCAAATGACCCACTGTCAACAAATTATTGGTCATTCATTTGTTATGGTAGTTTACATTGGTCTACAGTCAATCACTAAAACAGATGACTACTTACATGCACATCTGTGACAAATTCACTTCAGAGGGTTTGTGTATGATTTCCATTGAAATGTGAACCTGGTGCTTAAAGTCATTAACATTTGAAGTGGATCAAAACCTTTAATCAAAGTTGTCCTAAACCATATATTGCACAACTCCCATTCTTTTCAATTTTGAAAAACTTATTTTATCCTCTTCAATATTTGATAAAGTATTCTCATTTAATTTGAAATAACTCAAATTACATGTGTTGCTATAAGAAAACCTTAACATCTTGAACACAGCTGAACATTTTTGTTTTATGACAAATTTGTTATGTTTCTTAATTTCTTATTTCATGCCCTTGCCTTCTCCAGAATGTTGCAGCCTTGTTGTTTTTTGTTGTTTAATGGAACTCTGTTGGTTTGAGAGGAAAGTACAGTAAACAGCTGGGGTAGTCTATTTCGGCAAATCTGTGTTTTCCAGTGCCTTTGCAAATAGCATCACACACTTGTGTGGTGGTTCTCAGCTCTTTATCTTTCGTTAGAAGCAGAATTTCCACCTCAACATTGGATCATGAACATGACCTAAAAAGCAATCTATAATGCAGCACAATCTCTATCCTTCATTCCATATTTAAAGTGCTACAAGAGTTTTGCTACAATTAGTACAGTAAGGTATGACTTTTCTTAGACAAAAGTCTTGTCACTTACCAGAAATAATGTACAGTATAGAATATAAAGTGATGGTGCAGTGAAAAAAGATTTAACATTGTGTATGACTCTCAAGACTTTAGAGGACTGCATCCATACATCTCAGCAATGACTCAAATAACTGATTAATAAAGTCATCTAGAATGGCAAAGAAAGCGTTCATGCAGGACTCCCAGAGTTCATCAAGATTATTTAGATTCATCTTCAATGCCTCCTCCTTCATGTTACCCCAGAAATGCTAAAAAATGTTCATGTTTGGTGACTGGGCTGGCCAATCCTGGAGCACCTTGACCTTCTTTGCTTTTAGGAACTTTGATGTGGAGGCTGAAGTATGAGAAGGAGCGCTATCCTGCTGGAGAATTTGCCCTCTCCTGAGGTTTGTCATGTAATGAGCAGCACAAATGTTTTAATACCTCAGGCTGTTGATGTTGCCATCCACTCTGCAGATCTCTTACACGCCTCTATATTGAATGTAACCCCAAACCATGATTTTTCCTTCACCAAACTTGACTGATTTCTTTGAGAATCTTGGGTCCATGTGGTCTCCAATAGTTCTTTTGCAGTATTTGTGTGATTGGGATGCAGTTCAACAAAGTAGTCTTTGGAAAAATCTACCTTCTGCCACTTTTCCAAATGATCATCTAGAAGTCAAGTTAAAATGTGTTGCTCTTTCAGCTGAGATCGACGACAAGACTTTTGTCAGGTAGTGTATAATCTCAGTTATTTTAATTAATCAAAGTTATCACTTCATCATCTAAATGGCATCACTAATGACATGGACCGGTATAAGATTCTGGCGGTATGATAACCTCGGATAAAAATATCCAACACAATCTCACGGCAATTCGTAAGTTTTTGATTTAGTGGCTAAGTCGTACGAGTTCGTACAGTCTAATTCGTACATTTTAGTACGATTTGCTCATCCCCCAATGACGGTTGGGTTTAGTTGTGGGGTTTGGTGCCACGCCTCCTTTTTAAAATCGTACAATTTCGTATGGCTGAACTCGTACAAATTCATACGAATTAGCCACTAAACTGGCAAAACGTAAAATACTTATGTTTTGTCGTGAGATCTGGCTGAAATATCACAGTTTCATGGTATCACGGTATTGTAACTACTGCTCGAAAATATATTCTTTTTAAATGTTTGGGTAAAAAACAAAACATTTTCCCCCCTTGGAATATAAAAAACAATGTATTTTATTTTTTAAAAGATTTAAAATATGTTACAACAGTAAACATATCAGGCTAAATAATGAAAATAAATCATTGACTGAGATTTCATTACAATTTAAAATGGCCTCTTTGGATACTGTATCTTTTTCTGCCGGAGATACTGTTGTCCAAAAGAACTAAAGCTTAAAAAAAGTAAATAAAAAATGTTAGACATACCTTAGGAACAGTATTACAAAAAGCTTTTGTCGGTTTTAAAACCATGACTTTCCAAAACGCAGTATACCTTGAAAACGGTTATCGTCCCATGCCTACTAATGACAGTGCAATTTTTTTCAAACAATGTATCTGTGCCACACATGTGACAGTTTCACCACAGTTTTTTTTTATAAATTTGTTTATAAAACATATTGGTTATGCTCTTGACATATAGTGCCAAATGTAATCTGGATCCAGTCCACCTTTTTCTAAAACTGCATTTTTATCATAAAAGAACAGTTTATCCTTTGACTGAGGTAACTATCGTTCCCTCATGGATTTAATGATTTTCTTTCTCTTTTTCTTGGCTTAGTTTATGCTAGGAATAGAAAAGAAGAAGAAAAAAACTGTTAAAAGTATTTATTTAATTTAAAGCAAAGAGCTTGTTGTGGAAATTTTAGAGGGATAGCATTAATTATTCATGCGTATATAAAATATTCATTGTTAAAATGCTTTTCATCTTCTTCCTTTGTTTACCGCCTTTTGAAAACATTTAGTAGGGTACAGTTCATCTGCTTCTAAAGCTTGACAAACTCCTTTGGTAATTCCTAGATAACCCTGGTGAAATATTGCCCCCTTTTCTCCTTATTTTTGAGTCCCGCAATTTTTTATATCAACTAACGACCTCAATGTTTATTCCCCACGGTCGTCTTTTCCTTGTACTCAGCATCCTGGGGAGCAGAAACAGTTTTCCAGTGAACCATTCCAATCAGTGCTGCACCATAAAAACTGTCAATATGCTGATAGGTTACTGACATAAAGACTTCTGTTTAATCTGCCGGCAGGTTACAGGCAAGAAAGCATTTCTAAAAGCTGGTTAAACTGACAGTGAATCACCCTGACAAGCCAAGCTCTCAGTGTCGGATTGTTATTATACTCATAAATGTTTGCCTCCAGCTGTAAAAGGTGCCAACATTTATGATAGCCAACAATTATTCTGGAACACATTATTTATTACATAATTCTGCATAGTCTGCAGTTCGGCACTAACAGTGTCATCAAGAATACTTCTTAATAATGCTTAATAATCAGTTTTATTGTTGACATAAATATTATTTTAGAATACTGATTGGAAACACAGTTGGCGATGTCATTGTTACATGCTACACATGCCTACAATGGTAATAACAGTAAATTGTGCATAATCTCTTTACCCTATTGTAAATAATCAATAATACTTGCGCATGGTAAAATAAAGTGTTAAACTAGTAATTTGTTGTTTTTATTAGATGTTTGAAATATGAAATTTAGTTATTTAGCAAGGACAATGCTTATTTATCATCAGTAAAACTGTAAATAAGCCAGAGTTAGCCACGAGGGCTAATTTTCATCTGTTGCCCACTGCCAGATTTTAAAAGGCAACCTAAAAATCAAAAAACACATTATCACACATACAATAACAGTAAAGGTACATACGACAAAAGGTTAAAACATAAAATAGGAATTTCCTAAAAAGTTAGAGAAAAGATTTACACTTAATTACAAACTTGATTTGCTTTTAGCCATTTCTTTAACATGTATTTAAATGTTATATAACTTGTAATAGCCCTTAAACCAGTAGGAAGTGTGTTCCAGAAATGACTAGCTTTGACTGAATAGACTGACCGTGCAAAATGTGTACGTCTAAACTGCACAGCACAGTCTCCTCTAGTAATAGATAATGTTGCCCGATCAGTATTATTCTTGTGTGTCACAAACTCACACAATGGAGGTGAAGCATATCCAATTAAATTTTAAAAAATCATACAAGCATCAGCCAAATATTTCATATTGTCAAAGCTCAATAAATAGTGTTTTTATGTTATGTTACATTGATAATACCTAAAAGACTTCTGAAGATTTAAATGCAGTTAATTATTCAACAAAAATGTTAATTTATTATTTAAATATTAGAAAAAAATGATTATGATTTTTAAATTTAAAGAAATTCTTTATAAAATGTCAAATAAAGTAAATAATAATAATAATAATAACATATTATTATATAATTATATTATTATTATTATTGTCTGTTTGTTCATTGTTTTTGTTTCTTATATGTCTTTAGTCTAAATCAGAGATGCAAAAGTAGGGCCAGCGGGCTAAAGTTGGCCCAGGGTAACCTTTGATTTGGCCCGACATCCCATCTGAAATAAGAGAGGGAGAATGATGGGGAGGTGGGACCTATGCCTTTGACAGTGATCGTCATTTCAAATTTAACGTAACCTTTTGATCCTTTGTTTTTTTTGCCGAATGACAAAAATCCCAACTGAAATGTAAAGATTCAATTAAACACTGTAAACACTGTCAGCAAACTGCACAAGACATCTGCAAGCAAATCAAAATAAGCTTGACTAGTGTATTCAGCATTAAACTTGTGTTATAAATAGGACTGTTTATGTTTTAATGTAATAAAGCCATTATAAAATATTAACTATGATACTACATTAGTCAATATGATTTAAAGCAGCTTATTCTTATTATTTTTAAGTTAATTACCGAATAAATTAGAGAATTACCCATGGCAAATTTAATATATTTAGTATATATTCGACCCACAGCCCTCAATCAAGTTTGCTTTTTGGCCCTTTATAGGAAAAAGTTTGGGCACCACTGTTCTAAACTTTTAGGTATTAATTTTCAAGTCTGACTGAACCAGTTATTTGACTTAACAGAAGTATTTTATAGTACTTTAACTACTTTTATTCATGTTTTGTTTTGAAAAATTATCCTTATAAAAAGAAATATAGCTTTAGAATGACATACAGTTGAAGTCAGAATTATTAGCCCCCCTGAATTATTAGACCGCTCAATCATTTTTTCCCCAATTTCTGTTTTACGGAGAGAAGATATGTTCAACACATTTTTGAGCATAATAGTTTTAATAATTCATTTCTAATAACTGATTTATTTTATCTTTGGCATGATGACAGTAAATAATATTTAACTAGATCTTTTTCAAGACACTTCTATACAGATTGACTAGGCAAGATAGAGTAATTAGGCAAGCTATTGTATAATGATGGTTTGTTCTGTAGATTATCGAGAAAAAATATAGCTTAAAGGGGCTAACAATTTTGTCCCTAAAATGGTGTTTAAAAAAATTAAAACTGCTTTTATTCTAGCCGAAATAAAACAAATAAGACTTTCTCCAGAAGAAAAAATATTATCAGATTACTGTGAAAATGTCCTTGCTCTGTTAAACATCATTTGGAAAGTATTTTAAAAAAATGAAAAAAATTTAAAGGGACTAATAATTCCGACTTCAACTGTATATAATAAATGAAGTACTAATAGTGTAAGTATTGCTTAATGTTTTAAATAACCAATATTTTTTGGTAAATCATTTAGGCCGAGGTGAGAGAGGCAGAGGACAGCTGTGTGGGGGCACATATCCGGGATTGAGCAGCGATCACATTTTTCATGTCCTCTGATTCAGACGACACATGGGAGGTGGAGGCTGTGACCGCACACTAAATTCAGAGGTGACCTTTAGCTGTGATTTGACACAAGTCTCAGTGGAAATTTGATTTCGGTTTTTCCCTGTCCTGCAATTGCCATGGACACACTGTGTGATGGAGATGTGTTGTGATGTGCCTTGTGTATTACACAGCCATGTGATAGCTTGAGTAAATATCACTGTCCCTGCTGCCTGGCCCAGACTGTGCCATTTATGGATGCATGAAACAAACATGTGAACATGACATGAAATATAAAGCATTTTATATTAAAAAAGGCTTACATTATTAGAAATAATAGTATAAATAGGATTTCACAGTAATGCTAAAGAAGAACCATTAGTCAAAAAACCTTCTAGTAAACAGATCGTAAAGGTGCCATAGAGTGCACTAATTCAATATATTAAATTTATTCTAATGTCTCATAGTATGTTTGTGGCTAAAGTAACTTCAAAACGTCTATAGAAATGGTTTTATATGCTCATTTATAACCACAGGAATTACCCCTAGAACGAAAAGTTTGGTTTTGACCGTATTTGGTACAGTTTTAAATAATTATGAACTCACTACGCACAAGCATACTTTAATCATTTACTGTATACTCTGCCGTTTACATATTTTTGTTGCCTCATTACAAACACCTCACAATATACAAATTAAACTAAAAAGAGGTGCATTACATTTAATCTAATTTGGTGAATGGGGATGATTGGGAGGCCATAATGGAAAAGGGCCAATGGAGGGAATTTGCCCAGAACACAGAGATTACACTCCTGCTGTTTATGAGAAGTGTCGTGGGATTTTTAATAACCACAGCGAGTCAGGACCTTGGTTTAATGTTTCATTCGAAAGACAGCGCTTACTGACAGTATAGTGTTCCTTTCACTTTTACTGGGGCATTATGACTCACACAGATCACAGGTTGAGCACCCCAGTGGCTCCCCTGCTTGCCTTACTAACTATTTCCAACAGCAGCCTAGTTTTTCCCATGTGGTCTTCCATTCAGGTACTGACCAGGCTCAGCCCTGCTTAGCTTCAATGAGTTTAGCCTGGTTTATACTCGACCCGTCCGCAAGTTTTCTTGAGTGCGCATGGCAAATGTAACATCATCGCAGAGGTTCGCTTTGGGTGCGCGTGACATGATTTTGACCGGCGGAGCGCATCATTTTTTTTTAAAGACTCGAGCGAACAGTGTGCGTGGTGCAACGTTTGATTTTAGTTGAAAATGAAACACTTTGAAGAGATTTTGTCTGAAACAGCACAACTGTACAGACATCTTTATGATATGTGATCATAGAAATAACCAGATGATCAATAATTCTTTGCTTGAAATTGCAACAGCGATGGGAAAGGAGGAAAGTTTTTGTTAAAAGGTTTGGAAGAACCTGATGGATAAGTTTGCTAAAGCCAAAAGAGTTCATTGGAAAAGTGGAGAGTCCAGGTACACAATTACAGAAATATGTTTTTCCACCATTCATAGGTTTACCACTGATGTATATATTACAATTTTGAATTTTAAACAATTTAATAATTACAAAACCTTAGTTAAGGAACAAAGAATTTCTTTGATAACTGGAAAGGATTATTTGAACCTATCGCCTTTACAATATACTGATGGCCTGTTTTTCTAGACTTTATTGGTGGTAATGGTCAGGAATGTTGTACCAGTATTGCCTCTTTAACAAAACTATAGGACAGAAAGTAGCCGGACAGAAATGTGTGAATTGTGGATCGGGCTAAATCTAAAAAAAAAAAAACATTTGTATTTTTTAGTAAGTATACTTTTTTTTTGCTTTTTTTTGCTTTTGTTTGCTTTTTTTTATATAATAAAAATATATTTGTAGAGCAAACCATGTTCTGTTGTCATTGATATTTTATTAACCTTTAATAGGTAAAACGGTCCGAAATATGAACAAAAGCAGATGCATCAAAGTTTGATTTTAAAAAATCTTGAAGGATTATTAAAATCTTTATAATCATTAAAATGATTTATAAAAATAATTTATTTAAAAATATTGAATGATATTAATGGTATGACGTTGTTCCCGAAACATTCGACTTTTCTGTGTTTCCGTCTGATGTTACGGTCAGTTTCTTTTGACCACCCCCTATCGTTTTAAAGAATACCACAACGGTGAACTCAGCGAGTAAAATGCTTGTCCGTCTTGTGAGGTGTGCAAGCACTCAGCGGAGGTGCGCGGTGCAGTGCCAGGCGAATATATAAATCCTGCATTAATGGGTCATGGACTGCAGGGTTACATGATTGTGGTAAACAAAAAGCATTGGCGAGGTGCTGAATAAATGTATAGTCCATATATCCCACTTTTTGGGTTCTGACAATCTGTTGCATGCTTCTGAAAAAAACATCCTTTTTAGTCTCCCGGCCTTTTGTGTTTTCAAAATAAGACACCCACATATACAGTATGTTTAACAAAACCTTAGATAAACGTTTTGGCCAATCATTGAATGTGCATATTAATGATCTTATGTGGATCATCAGAACCTGTGTTTTGTTCCGCTGTGGCTCACAGTTTGCCAATTCAGTGTACTTAACTCTTTTTATCCAGCTATGCCTAGGTTTATCTAGATTTTCATTATTTTTCATATAATTTTCATTCACTTTTGACCTAATCTTGTTTTTCTTGAGTTTAAAGAACTTAATTAATTAATAATCACTTTTTTAAACAATGTTATGTTCAGAGAATGTTACATTAATGTTTATGTTCATTCATGTGTTAAGTAGAGTGTGTTAATATCTGCCCACTTTTTTGTTATTCCTTAATATTCCTATCAACTTTTTAAATGTATTTTATTTTAGATTGTTATTTTTTATAGTAAAGTTCTGGCAACTACCTCTGCAAAATGCTGGAAACCACAAAAATATCAAACTAGCACTAAACAGCACTGAGGTACTTTTATTATGTTTTTGCTGTTTGCTAGCCTAGATTGCATATTAGCTTATGTTCCACTTTTCATCATTCATTCTGATGGCATTTTCTCTACATTGTCCACTGAATGTGTGAGTCTTTTATAATCAAATACAATCTGACTGCCTATCATTGTTTTATCCATTTGAGACCATTTTGAAATCATTATCGTTTCTATATTTTTATTGTTATGGCTGTGGTCTGAACCTTGAATGATGCCTTGTCCTTATAGTTATAGTGCATGGTGAAAATGGGTAAATAAGTTATGGGTACAACAAAAGTATATATACAGTCACTTAACAACATCTGAGCACACAATAGGTATGTTCTTACAGATTTATAAGTTATTGTTAATATCAATGCACAGTTGGGCTGTATTGGGCTGATTTATGAAATACGGATTCTGAAGGTGTGATGTTTAAAGCTTTTTATGTTATTACTAAGCAGTCATTACTCAACTATATAATGTGGCTTCTGTAATTATGGCTCTGCTCTATCCACTCTCTATCATATTCCACTACAAACCTGTGTCTGAAGAAGAAATTAAAGTCAATATCACACAATATGTTTCTAAATGATCATTTGCTTTAGTGTACGGAAATTACTCTCCACCAGATGTGTCGTGCTCATCACAAATCACTGTATTTGTCCATAGCTGATATCATTGTCATCTACAATTATAGTGCACAATGGCAGAGGACTGTCTCTCAGCTGCTTAAATGAATCTGTACAGAGAGAATAATGCTGAAATATTTAGTTATATCGTATTATTATAGCTCTTCTGGTTACAGCACGGTTGCTGAACCTTACATCAGAGATTCATATGGGAAGCAAGCATAATAATGTTTTCATTATGAAATATGATCTCTTTAAAATTATACGATTGTATGAAGTTATTTTATTTATCAGAGGAGATTTTTTTTGGTTCAGTAAAATTACAACTTTGAGGTTTTGTACAATGCTGAGGTTATCTGTAAGTGGCTATGGGAGCTCCAAATATAATATAATATAATATAATATAATATAATATAATATAATATAATATAATATAATATAATATGTCATTTGTGTCTAATCTGCATGTTTTTGTGAAGATAAAATTATTTTATTTTTATTACTTAACCCTTCTTGCTTCTAATATTGTTGTTTTAGGCAAGTAAGACTTGCACTGAAAATAAGTGCAATAACAAATATCATTGTATTTTGTACACTGACAATAGAAAATCTAATTCTGATAATAATACTTTTTTTATCTATTAGAATTTTTAAAAAGTTTATATTTTCATGTAAATTACACACTCTCTTGTCTTAAAAAGTTTAAAATCTAAGAGTTGGGGCGATGCAGTGGCGCAGTAGGTAGTGCTGTCGCCTCACAGCAAGAAGGTCGCTGGGTCGCTGGTTCGAACCTCAGCTCTGTTGGCGATTCTGTGTGGAGTTTGCATGTTCTCCCTGCGTTCGCGTGGGTTTCCTCTTGGTGCTTCGGTTTCCCCCACAGTCCAAAGACATGTGGTACAGGTGAATTGGGTAGGCTAAATTGTCCGTAGTGTATGAGTGTATGTGTGTGCGTGTGTGTGGATGTTTCCCAGAGATGGGTTGCGGCTGGAAGGGCATCCGCTGCGTAAAACGTGTTGGATAAGTTGGCGGTTCATTCCGCTGTGGCGACCTTGGTTTAATAAAGGGACTAAGCCGTCAAAAAATTTATGAATGAAAATGCATTAATTACATTAACTCATAATATTTCGATTAAAATGATTAATTATATTCATTTATATTCATATATATTTATTAATACATTTCCTTTTCTGCTTAGTCCCTTTATTAATCTGGGGTCGCCACAGTGAAATGAACCGCCAACTTATCCAGCATATGTTTTACTCAGCAGATGCCCTTTCAGCCACAACCCATCACTGGGAAACACACACTCATACACTACGGTCAAATTTAGCATACGCAATTCACCTGTACCACATGTCTGTGGGGGAAACCAGAGCAGCCCGAGGAAACCCACGCGAACACGGGGAGAACTCCACACAGAAATGCCAATTGACCCAGCCGAGGCTCGAACCAGCAACCTTCTTGCTGTGGGGCGAACGCTACCCACTGCACCACCGTATCACCACAATTCATTCATTCATTTATTCATTTTCTTGTCGGCTTAGTCTCTTTATTAATCCGGGGTAGCCAATGCATAATGAACCGCCAACTTATCCAGCAAGTTTTTATGCAGCGGATGCCCTTCCAGCCGCAACCCATTTCTGGGAAACATCCACACACACACACTCATACACTACGGACAATTTAGCCTACCCAATTCACCTGTACTGCATGTCTTTGGACTGTGGGGGAAACCGGAGCACCCGGAGGAAACAGCAAGAAAGTCACTGGTTCGAGTCCCGGCTGGAGTTTGCATGTTCTTCCTATGTTCGCGTGAGTTTTCTCCGGGTGCTCCGGTTTTCTCCACAGTTCAAAGACATACGACATAGGTCAATTGAATAAACTAAACTGACCGTAGTGCGTGTAAATGAGTGTGTATGGGTGTTTTCCAGTACTGGTTTCCAGCTTTGTAGCTGCCTGTTGTTCTGGGTGGTGACCTGCTACAAACATAGGTCTGTGTATGCACGAATACAACCGGCCTCTGAGCGAGCTGAGAGAGGATCACGTGAGCTCTACTGGTGCTCCTACTGGCTGTCGCTCAAGAAAGTCGCTCTTCATTTGCATATAAAGTTGAAGGATTCTCAACCTTGTCAAGCCACCTGGTCACCAACGGTCAATGTCACTCGCGTAGATGGAGGTCGCCGAAAGTTGCTTGCTTACCATTGAAATTAACGTTTGTTTGTCGCTTTGCCGCTGCGAGTCACTTGTATGGTGAATGAGGCTTAAAACATGCTAAAATAGTTGGCGGTTTATTCCCCTGTAGTGACCAATTAAATAGAGACTAAGCCAAAGGAAAATGTATATATGTATAATTATAATAATAAAAAATAACAATAATATTAATAATAATAATAATTATTATTATTATTATAACTTGGTTATGATATTAGAATGACTTAAGGATCATGTGACATTGAGGACTTAAATTATGTATAATAAATAATAATATCATAATGAACAAATATGCACTAGTCATTTGCTTATATATTAATAGAAAATTCAAAATGATCACATCCGTGACACAAAATTATGGTTGTTTAAAGCAAAGACCTGAGACGAATTGTCGATCATAATTAGCATGGACATATTTTGGCTTTATATATAAAGTTTCATCTTATTTGTGAAAATATTTATTACACAATATAAACATTTTCATTGTTACAGACATGACACGTGATTTGAAGCTTTGTGACATCTTAAATATGTAGCTCATATATTTAAAAGGCAGCGATATTATGAACAAGTGAGTGTAATTATTTATTCTACAGACCCAATCCTTCTGCAGAATACTTATTGTTAAAATAAAATATGAAAAAAGTGAGTCTTTAACCCCTTTCTTGAAAGCATGAAATGTGGTTGGATAAAAAGGAATTTTTTACCTTTGGAAAAAACCTAAGATTTCATGGATAAACCAACACAATCTCACTGCAATTCATAACGTTTTGATTTTTGTGGCTAATTCGTATGAATTCATACAATCTTATTCATACAATTTAGTACGATTTGCTCATCTCCCAATGACTGTTGGTTTAGGGGTGGGGTTGGGTGCCACGCCTCCTTTTTAAAATCGTACAATTTCGTCAGCTGAACTCATCGAATTTGTACGAATTAGCCTCTAAACTGACAAAACGTAAGATCCTTACATTTTCTCGTGAGATCAGCCTGGATAAACAAAGCAATTTCCTTAAATGTCCATGAGAGCACATCATTACAAAATGCAGATCTAAGTGAACAAATTTAAATGGGTTTTGTTCTTTTGGTAAAAACTTTATTTTTTATAATGAGGTTGACATATTCTTGGATTGCTTAATAATGAAAACAAAAACTATATTTTATCTGTGCATGTCCATTGGTTGTGCTTTGAATTTGGTTGCTTAAACTGGTTTGAGATCTGCTGCAGCTCAATTTCTTAGTAATGGTTCTTGTGGTCGCTGGCCAAGGTGCTGAACATAATTAAATCATCTAATGCAGCAGAAACATCAATTCACACATATAGTGTCGCCCTTTTGAGCCTTTGTGTAATTGTTCACATGGATGTATAGCAGTTTATCACTTTAGACTTGGATTTAGGAGAGGCATGCATGTTTTTAATGATTTTTTTTATGAAGTCATATTCCCGTAGGCCTGCTTACTAATGTGTGTGCAAAGTCTGCAAAGTTACGCTGCATTCATTTGCACAGAATCCGAGTTGACACCAGAGGCTGTGAAAATCACTTTCATGGCTGCCAAAACGGTGCCTGAGCCAGATAAAAAAGAAACCCCAAAAGCGTGATATTCTGTTTTTTTTTGTGAATATTAAATGAATAGTGACAATGTGTTAGTGACACTATAGAACCACAAGGTTGAAAGCATAAAATTAGGACCAGTGATTTGTTTTCTGTGTTTAAATAAATGACTATGATTACATAACTGAAACTAAGTAGATAGAATAGATCATTTTGCATCATTAAAAGTGTTGACCTCTAAGATTTCAAGGTGAATACATCCCTCAAGGCGACATGGTGTCTCAGTGGTTAGCACTGTCGCCGCACAGCAAGAAGGTTGCTAATTCAAGTCCCGGCTGGGTCAGTTGGCATTTCTGTGTGGAGTTTGCATGGTTCCTCCAGGTGCTCCGGTTTCCCTCATAGTACAAAGACGTGTGCTATAGGGGAATTTAATAAACTAGATTGTCCGTAGTGTATATGTGTGAATAATTGTTTCCCAGTACTAGGTTGCAGCTGGAAGGGCATCCGCCGCATAAAACACATCCTGAATAAGTTGGTGCTTCATTCCGCTCTGGCGACCCCTGATAAATAAAGGGACTAAGTTGAAGAAAAATGAAGGAATGAATGTATAATAACAATAACTCAGTAGTTCTAGTACAGTAGTACTATTACTATTATTCTTGCATTACTTTTAATATTTGATATATTAACTGGAGTGTGTATAGATGTTTCCCAATACTGGGTTGCTGCTGGGTGGGCAGCCGCTTTGTAAAACATATGCTGGATAAGTTGGCGGCTCATTCCGCTGTGGCGACCGCTGATAAATAAAGGTACTAAGCCTTAGGAAAATGAATTAATGGATGAATATCCCTCATTTGTTTATGATAAATAAGCTTGTAATATGAACAATTGATAAGCATTACTGTACAGAAGAACAATGGTTATTTATGATGCCTACAGTTAATATATATCATTACATTATTACAAGATATTATATGTAGTATTGGTTTACAGTGACACCTATGTTTCTTGCATGCACTTTGGTATGAATCAGTGTTGTTTATTATTGCCGCTGTTGCTTTTAATCTCTTTTAGTTTTGTGATGTTAATAGCCTGAATTTAACAGCGTAATCTGCCTGCCTGATTATCCCAGAAATAATAACAGTCAAAATCATTTAAATGTAATTCTTAATAATTCTCTAATAATGTGTTCAAAAAAGGGTAAGTACAGTACAGCAAAACAGGGTAAACCATCACTGTAAAGAAAACTGGGTTTCACACAGTTCCTTCATGTTGTCCCAACACAAACCGATTAAGTTAACTTTTTTTATTTAAGTGGATTAGACATAAAACAATTAAGTTGTCCCTACAAAAACTCAAGAGTTATGTTGATTTGGCTTATTTTAAATACAGTTTGAACAAGCAGCAATTATTATTATTTTTTTTTTTTTGAGTGATGGTAGGATTGAAACCTTTTTAAACAATCTCTAATTAATAAGAAGTCACTGATTAGAAAAAAAAAGATTTATCATGAATTTATAGGTCTTTTTTTCTAGAATAAATAAATATAAAAAAATATTAAAATATTTGTATTACAGGTGACTTAGTGGCTAGCACTGTTGCCTCACAGCAAGAAGGTCACTGGTTTGAGTGCCAGCTGTGTCAGTTGGCATTTCTGTGTGGAGTTTGTTCCGCAGTGTTTGCATGATTCCTTCGGGAGCTCCTGTTTCCCCCACAGTCCAAAGCCGTGTGCTATGGGTGAATTGAATAAATTGGCCATAGTGTATGGGTGTTTCCCAGTATTGGGTTGCAGCTGGAGGGGCGTCCATCCACTGCGTAAAACACACTGTACGCTGGAATAGTTGGCTGTTCATTCCGCTGTGGTGAGCTTAGAAATAGAGACTAAACCAAAGTAAAATAAACGAATAATTATATTACATACAATATAATTTACATATTATATTACATATTATATATAAAATAAGATTATGTAAATTATATTACACCATGGATGCAGCTTAACTTGATAATGCATATCAAGTTAAGTTGGCAATCACTGCATTACTTATTTTCTCCGTGTCTTACTCAGCACATAAGAAGCTTTATCCGTCTGTTTTACCAATGCTCAGGCATCAATTCCAGTAAAGTCGTTTGTGTAATGTTAATTTGACCTCAAAATGCACTGCACAGAAAAAAAGAAACAGCAACTAGCAGCAGTGCTTCTTTGTTTCAAAGCCTTGTAAATGCCACCGAATCCCGCATTATTCTTCCTGACGCGAAGATTATTCCTTCGTAATTTTGCAGCTTATAAACCTCTTTAAACACCACCAGCATATTCATTCATTAAGTAGCAGATTTGCTCTTCGGATGTGTTTGCATGTCGTCGCGTGTACGACCGCATCTCTCTCCGCCCCTCCTCCCGTATAGGAGCGGGGTGCTGCGGGGAGCTCCGCCGACCAATGGAAGCGCGAGGCACGGGCAGAGGGAATCCTGAGCGCCGCTGTCAGGATCTCAAACAGCGGCGAGTAACAGACCGTCCGCACGCGCACCAATCCCTCTCACCCGGAGGAATATTCACTATTATCCGTACGGGAATGCGAGTCTGAACTGCTAACTTAAACGCAAGGTAAGCAAAATACGGATGCGTTTATTCTTTAATTGCGTGGTTTGGTTGTTTATGTTGAGACTTCCACGATGAGTGGAAATAAAATGCACGTATGTTTACAGTGCATACTGGTGTTCACACGTTATGTGCACGACTTTGATTTTGCACCTCCACTCCTGATGGATAATTCCTACATGATAGCAAATTAATTTTTGAAGATGACTAGTAGGTGCACCTGTACTGAATGGGCAGGGGTTTAATAAATGACTGAAGCACTTGCAACTTGACAGCACTTGGAAGTTTTGTCACGGAGAATCAGAGCACTTTGAGGACTGATCAGGGACCTCTGAACCTTGGAGCAACTTAAGTTAATAAATAATTGATTGCTGACCGTGAAAGCATGTCCTGGATGTGGATGCAGCTCACTGTTCAACCGCATTAAGGTCCGAGATGGATGTTAGGGGTCTGTAGATTGAAGTAGACTTTCAAAGCACATCTTAAAAAAGACTGTGGAGCTATTAGATTGTGGTTTTGTCCTGAAAATGAGATTTGCTCTCATGTGATTCTGTGAAAGTATTGATTAAAATTGGTCCCTTGTCCAGTTTATTGCATGAGTGATCACTGCCATGGGCCGTGTAAGTAGATAGCCGTCTATCTAGATAGTAGATAGATAGAACTTCATATACAAGAGGGTTTTTGGTTTATTTTTTCCATGTCATATATACAGTATACTGCAACATAAGAGAAGGAGGGTGAAATATTATAAACGTTGCATGAGATCATTTGCATTGATCTTGATGTTGTTTGATGTCTTGATGTTGCTGGCTTTCCAGTTACTGCACATGCAGCTCGAGCAGAAGCGAACTGAATAAGTAGGTTAACTAACTGCTCATTGACTCAATTATATTCCGCCCTTATTTAGAAAAAAAAATGACATGTGAACCAGCGTTTGATTCATTTAGCTTCTGCTAGTGTAGAGATTAGTGCTTGGGGGGGAAATAGAAGATATACCTAATTGTTGGGATTGAAAAAAGGGATCAGTGCTAATTATGCCAAGATAAATACTGATGTTATTTATATCCAACCAAATCCATTTAATTCTACTCATTGTCACAAAAGAACTGAGAAAATGGCAACATATTTATGCGTACATGATGATGTGATTTACCTAATGTTAAATTATGACTGGTGGTGGGATTTTTTTTGGATGTCATTTACAAATTGAAATCAATTTAAATATAGACAAACGGGAGCGAAAGGTTTTAAAAGTGCTATATATGAAAATGATATTTCATGTAATGTTTATTGACAGTGAGTGAATAGCTAGTAAAAAATTAACTGATAGACATTCCTTACTTAGGTTGTCTGTGAAAACATGATAACTAATTTTTATATGAAGGACTCAAGATGTTTTTGCTGGAAAATCAAAAGGATGTGAAGAGTTTGTTTGAAAGCCTCATTTCCATTCTATGGCACTCAAAACAAATGTTTAAATCATAAAAAAAGAAATCAAAGCTTATCTTTGACATCAAAAATTCGTTGGACTATAAAAAACATACTGTACTACTGTACAGTTTTAGTTTGACCCAAAACATTCTTGTTAGTCTAAAAACTGCTTGCATGAGACCATGGACCAAAACACCAGTTGTATGTTGCACTAGTAATACTTTGTATGGGTTAAAAATGATATAGATCTTATTGTTTTTTTTAGAATATTAAGTAAAGATCGTGTTCCGTGAAGATAATTTTTCATTTCTCAGTGTAAATATATAAAAAACTACATTTTTGATTAATAATGTGCATTGCTTAGCACTTAATTTAGACAGATTTAAAAGCTTTTTGAAGCCTCGGAATACAGATTTCCAAATATTGTCCTATACTGACAAACCATATTAATGGAAAGCTTATTTTTTCAGCTTTTAGATGATGTATAAACAATAATCAATAATAAAAAAGACCCTTATGAGGATCGCAAACATGCTTCATAATAAAATAAATTTAATTGTTTGAGAATTGCAGAGTTTGTGCGAACTGCAAACATTACTATTAGATGCTTTAACTCACTGCTGTCATTTTTGTTGTTAGAAAAAGTTCCTATTTACATGATATTCATCTAAATGTTGCTTTTAGGAGTGACATATAGATGCTCGTTATATTCATAATATAATTTAGAACCTAATTTTACTAATCACAGAACAATTACGGCTTGTTGCAGGCTGCAGTTCACATAACAGGCCACCGATGTTCCTAAAACCAGGAGTATTTGAATTCTACCTACAGCCTCTTTCAAGTTCAAGGCTGGTGCAGAGCAAGTAAATGCCTTTTCCTCCCTCCACAAAAGACCATTGGCTTAACACTATTTATAAGAGAAGCCTTTGGGGAGTTGCACTGCAGGCTGTCGGCCTGTCCATTTTTATTCTGACCACCACTGTGAAGTTTGTAGTAGCTAAACACACAGTCCCCTCATGCTCTCAAGGCACAGAATGGTTCCTTCGGCATTTTCACACATATACATGTAAGACCACGTCTTTACTTGGGTTACGAGAGTACTTATCCCCTCTGAGATTCCTCCTTCAGCTCCTGATTCCTCTTGATTTAACTCAAGCACAGCGCCGTATAGCTTTATCCAGACACACTGATTAGGAAGCTTCAGTGAGACGAGGCCCAGGATTTGCACATCGGGCCTCATTTATGAGCAGTGTGGATCATTCGAAATGGCGTGCATTTTTGTACTCTTGGTACTTTTGTGTTCTAAATATGTTTACTAAAAGGAAGACAGTGTACCTGGTCTCAAGTATGTGCAAATGGAGCTTGAAAAGTCTTTTGGGAAGGGCTGTTTGATGCACAGTTTTGTTTAAAAGGGGTGATCTGTACTCATTGTGCTGCATTAAAAAAACGCTTTTAATCTGACACGCGATAAACCACATTGAGCATCTCGTAATAAAAAGGCCATTTTGCATTTTGCTTCTTTTATCAATAAAGGAGTTTATTGTTCTGAGTGCTTTCTGGAAGTTTATGTTCAGAGTCGTGTCTTTGGTTTATATTTGGGCCTTTAATAGCTCTTAGGTTCAGTAAAGAATGCTCTACTTCCCAAGCACTAATTTTAGCAGAATGGGTTTTTTATAGTTACTATACGGTTCTTTAGAGATCTTTGATGCTGTAGGTTTCTGGGTTATTTAAAGCATTAGATTGTTCTTTAAAGTAAGAGTTGGATGCTTTCGGATGTTTGCAGTTGATAATAATAATAATACTACTAATAATAAATGGTGGCATGGTGGCTCAGTGGTTAGCACTGTCGCCTCACAGCAAGAAAGTTGCTGGTTTGAGCCCCGGCTGGTTCATTTGGTGTTTCTGGGTGAAGTTTGCATGTTTTCTCTGTGTTTGCATGGGTTTCCTCTGGGTGCTACAGTTTCCGCCAGACCAAAGACGGTATAGGTGAATTGGGTAGGCTAAATTGGTTGTAGTGTATGTGTGTGAATGCAAGAGTATATCGTTGTTTCTTTCCCAGTACTGGAAAGGGCATTCACTGCCTAAAACATATGTTGGATTTGTTGGCGGTTCATTCTGCTGTGGCGACCCCTAAAAAATAAAGGGACCTAGCCGAAGGAAAAAGAATGAATGAATGAATAATAATAATAATGAATAATGATAATAATTTAGTTGAGTAGTACATGCATTACTATTATTATTTGATATATTAACTAGTTAAAAATGCTAATAACAATAATTTAAATAAAACACAATGACACATACAATTTTATTTTCTAGTTTAACAGTTTTCATAATCTTTAATGCTAAATATTATATTGTATATTTATTTATTGCTAATTAATTATTCTTATTATTTGATGTCAGACACCAGAACAGTTTTGGATCCAGTCATTATTTTTAATAGTGCATATGAGTAAGTAATACTATTTGAAGGTGCTGCCATTTTCCTGGATGATGAGGTTGTATCAAGTTTTGCCAACTTGGCGACTTTGTTGCTTTATTTAGTGACTTTTCAGACCCCCTTATTGACAACTTTTAAAAAAAAGTGACTAGCGACAAATCTAGCAACGTTTTTGGTGTTACTGGAGATTTAGATAGACTCTCATGTATCCGTACTGTACCATTCCTATTTTTCTCAACGTTTAGCACCGCAAGTATGAGGTATTTCCCTTGTACAGTCTAATCGATCTGCTTCCCCTTTGTTTTAAACTGAACAATTTAATTTGACTGTTAATTTTTTTCTTGTTAACGATCACAGGTATTTTAGTGAGAGTTTTGGATCTTGTCTGAGTTTATTAATATTTATTATTACTATTGTCTGAGAGATTACTGCAAATTCACTACACGTCTATACCAGTGGTTCTCAAACTTTTTTTGTCAAGTACCACCTCAGAAAAATATAGTCTCTCCAAGTACCACCAAAAATGAGCAGTATTGAAATACAGTACCGTAGTAGGCCCAGTAAAGCAGCTACAACTCTGCACAGTTAAAAAACGTGGCAGATTACCTCAGAAATATAGGCTATATGTCATAAACGGCATATTATATTCATCATTTTTGATAAATTTTTAAATGTGTGTAGCATGTACATGACATATTTCATTCCTCCGCGTACCACTAGAAGGAAGCCTGCGTACCACTAATGGTACACATACCACAGTTTGAGAACCACTGGTCTATACTGATATACTGTATTCGAACAGCAATACATTTCGTTAAATTGACATGCATACAGAAAAGCGTAATGCAAATATAAATACCCCTTTATTTACCATAGGCTGATAAACAAACAGACACAGTTGGACATGATAATGTCAGTAATATGCAAATGACGTATGATGTAATCTAGCGACATTTAGTGACTTTTCAGGCAGAGCTTAGCACCTTTCATTGAAAATAGTTGGCAACACTGGTTGTATTTGCTTATGATTAAGACTTGCTATTCTTAGGTGGTGGGTATGGCTCTGATCAGCTTTGCCAATGACTAAGTGCCATTCATAAACACACAAGGAGTTGGCAGGCATTGTTTAAGTCGTAAGTAATTATTATAATCATGCCAATGGTCCATTATAAGGGTCTGTCAGGATAAGACAGAATTAAATTACTTTGATTTCCTCCACAGAAACCCATAAAAAGAAATGAGCAAAACTCCAAACAGCGCTTCTTGGTTTGTTAAAAACATTAACGGATGATCTCTAATTGAAATGATCACATATAACAGTTTGATAGTCTTCAAAACCTATTCGTCCAAATAAATAAATAAATAAAAAGGAAAAGTGAAGCACATATGAGCCGCTGGAGGGGAAAGAAATGATGTAATATGTGGAAAGATCAGATTTTAAGCAAGCATCAAACGAGTCCAATACATCAGGGTACATCAATACATGGCTCCAAGCTTAAAGATGCAGAAGATAATTGGCACAAATGTATCTGCATGTAGAAAACAAATTACATTTTGTCCATTAGTTTGCCTATTCTCTGTGATCCTGTTCTGCGTCAGCCCTTTTTCACCCCTCCGACCCCAGTTCCAGAAAAACGATGGATGTTTCTGAGCAAAAACCAGCAGCCTTTAGCTAGACTAACTGAGTACTGCAGTGAAGCTCAGTGCAGAGAAACAGGCACATCAGAGGGAAAGCGAAGAGCAAAGTGAATGGAGAACGAGTGCAGAGGGTGTGTAGAAGGCAGGAATGGGAGGATGGGGAAGAAAGCAGAAGAGTAAAACATGGACGTGCTTGATTGCTGTTGCACATGCTCTAAACATATTAATATATTTCCATTGGCACAATTATGAAGATGGAGAGCGATTACGTGTGCTTTGTGTACTGTATACCTTCTCTCTTTTGGCTCTGCAAACGGTCGGGCTTTATAAATGGTTTTAATCATGGATCAATGGACTTATGAGATGATATGCTCATCGCTCTAATTATGTTGTGATTATGAGCTCTGCCCTGAGCTCGTGGTCTGAACCCTTCTTCACCTGAATCTCAGATTGCAGCAAGGAAATATGATTATTGGCCGTCCCAAAGGACTCTCTGACGTCTGTGTGATGCATTTCGAGATGTAGAAGTCTGGGACCACTAGTGAAGATGCTTGTTTTGGATATATTTCAAACACATTTGAAAGGATATACATACATGTTCTAATCAGATACCACATGATTGAATCAATAATTTTCCTTCAGCTTAGTTCCTTTATTAATCTGGGGTCACCACAGTGGAATGAACCGACCAACTTACCCAGCATATGTTTTACTCGGCGGATGCCCTTCCAGCAGTACAGGGAAACATCCATATACACTCATTCACACACATTCACTACGGACAATTTAGCTTATCCAGTTCACCTGTACCACATGTCTTTGGACTATGACTGTGGGGGAAATCGGAGCATCCGGAGGAAACCGACGCAAACATGCAAACTCCACACAGAAATGCCAACTGACTCAGCCGAGGCTCCAACCAGCAACCTTCTTTGCTGTGAGGCGACATTGCTACCCACTGCGTCACTGTCCATGTAATTCAAAATGCTTAAAAATCATACTTAAAGTGGTCTTTGGACATTCAAATTTTGCCTCAGGTTTCCTATAAGGGTTGGGTAAAGGGGTAGGGCTTTTCAATAAGGGCTGTTTTTTTTACAGTATAACATAGATTAGGCCTATGGAGAGTCTCTGTTAACCAACAACACTAGCATGCGTGTATTATAATCAAAGTCTATAGAATACACAAAACATGTCACTACTATAGTTTTGAATGGGGAGAAGTGTAACGGTCAATATGATGAATGAAGCCCCGCCTTCTAGCATATGAGCTAATTATTGATCGATGTAGACTGAGAATTCTCAAGGGGCGAGGCTCAAACCAGACATGCATTTCTGCAGATTTTCTGTGATTCAAGTGTTTAGGAATGAAACTAAAGAGATAGCTGCTGTTTACATTTTATTGGTGATTCCTAATTTGAAATTAAACGTAAGCTTCGCAAGCAATTTTGGAGAGTGTGTTTGTAAGTGTGTGTGTGAGAGAGAGAATGAGCGCAAGCGAAGTCACATTTGATTGGCCATCAACAATTTCAGCCAATCAGCTTTATTATGTTTACAATCTCTCGTTGGTTGGTGGTTGTTATAGTGGAGTGGGGTACCTAAATAAAATTTATTTTTTCAAAATGGCATAGAGGCAGTCATGCATATTTTCATTTTTTAAAACCACTATTAAATCTGATAATGAGCCTTATTAAAAGACATCTTGAGAAGATTGAAACGGCATGATAGAGCTGCACAATTAATCGAAAAAAGATTGATTCGACCCCCTAGATGATCTTAATCCAGCATTTCTGGATTCAATCGAACGCTACGGGGCGGTGTGACGCTGTTCCCTTTCGCGCTTGCCTTACCTCCTTGTGGAGGGCTTCCCCGCTGCAACCCGTTTGTAAACTTAGCTCACCGTGTACGTCGGCAGGCTCGAGATGCAGAGAGGAGTTGACCACGGCGACCGGTTTCGAGTTCGGGAAAGAGCGGTTCCAGCAATCAGGTAAGACAAAAACAGAATCCCAAAAATTAGGTGAACGAGTTTCGTGACAGGGTGATAACGCGGTAAAATCTGAAAACGCGGTAGAAAAAAAAATCGGGGCTTTTATTTTTTTGGACGGCTTTTGGAAACTGTTGCTCGGGTTTAGGGAAGCGAGCGGGCGGGCGGGTCAATCGGTAAAATTGGTTGGGTTCAGAGAAGGAGGAAGGCGGGTCTGCCGATTGGCCGGTTGCGCAGTCAATCATCCAGTCAGTGGGACAGCGGCCTTCGGTGGGCTCACGCGAACCGCACTCGCAAAAGGCGTCTGAGGTGCGAAAAAGCGCACAACAGCGGCCTCTCGCGGATTCGCGAAAACAAAAACGACCCGCTGGGACGTATTCTGCGGTCTCCAGAAACGTCCGCCGCACTACGTTTCCACAATGAGCCTGGGTTGCATATTTTCCAGTTTAGGAGGGGAAAAATGCCAGCTGCACAAGTCTACCCACTGTTTTATATACGTTTCTCAGTGATATGGACACCGGCAAATGCTGTTGAAAGAGTCGCATACTCTATTTATAAAGTATAATTCACCCAAAATTGTCATTTCTGTCTTTATGTAATGATGTCTTTGCGGCCACAAAATCACACGTGATGTGAGCTGCTTTACCGTGAGCTGTTACCAGAGGGGGCGGGCACGTGCCCTACTTAATAATAGACAAGCGTGCGTCTACTTTAGTGAACAGAACCTGCATAGGCTGTGAATAACAAGTAATCAAGTTGTAAATAACATTCAGTTTGTGCCACAGAGTGATCGTTTGGGAGCCGCGCAGGAAGTATGAACCGCTCTTAGCAGTGAAAATAAAACAGAAAGCGTGCACATCATTTAAATAATCATATTGCATTTTAGAATTATGATTGCGACATGCATTTATTATGTTGTTCTTTCATAGCGAACACAGTGTTGTGCAAGAGAATAACCGTTTACCAGTGTCAGTATAACTAGTGTAGCCAATAATGTTGAATATAATAAAAGAGGAAATCTGATAATGACACGTCTGATTTTATCAGTGAATAAATGGTCTAATAATGTTGTCAATGACAGATTGCCGGCAAATGTCTCAAACACAATAATTCAACATCAAAATTATGCATAGTTGTATTCTGATGTCTTCACTTTACTGTGCATTAATAACCAGGACAAATTTAAATTCTGTTTAAGTCCACCATTCCAAGTCTATTCAAAATTGAGCATTTTAGACAACAGTAGATCTACACATGATAACATTATTGTTGTTTTATCACATGTTTGAGAAATAACAATAATAATAGCCTACTCATATTAATCTTTATTTTACATCTACAGAATCGTGAAACAATCTTTATTTTAAGCAAAAAAAAATTCTCATTTTAGCCAGAATTGTGCAGCTCTACTTCACAAATGAATCAGAATAGCGGGAGACAGACGCAAAGCTATCTCAGGTCAGCCAGAAAACTTGACAGAAGAGGTAACTGTGGGTTCTTCTTGAAGATTAGACTGAGTCATTTTTATTATTATATTTTTACTTGGCAGTTGGCACATAATAGTGTAGTAAACTGAATAATGATTGTTCACACAATTTATGTTTGTAGCTACATGTTTGTTTTTATCCATGACTCACCTATAAGTTTACATGGCACAAAATAATTAAAGACCATTTAGAAATGTGATGCTGTTTTTTTGCGCTATCACCGTTTAATGACGTAATGTTCTGGGAAAACTGAAAGTGTGTGGTGGACGTCAGTTACAGTAACTTTTATTTCCTGGTTTTGTTATGTAAATTATTAATTTACATATTAAGCACTGGTTATATGCATATTTGTAATTAAGAATGATGTCCTACAAAAATTATATTTACATAATTACTATTTACCATAACAATGACTCCAAATCAATTGGGGCTGAACTATGAAGTTACACTAAACTAAAAACAAACACAAAGAGAAAATGTAGTCTGCTCTTTTCAGAAGTCCACTGAACGCCACCGTCCTTGTTACATTAAAGCACCTTAAGCAAACCGTGGCTTAACAATCAGCAACGGTCAGCATCAGTCCTGTTCCTGCAGGCCCTCCAGCAGTGCAGGTACACACTGAAGATGCCGGTCCACTTGGAGAAGGCAGAATTCGCTTCACAGCAGATCAAAGTAGGCAAGCTGGCAGGCACCAGGCAGCAAACAACCCCTCCTTTCCCAGGCTCCTCTGTGAGCGTGAATTGCATTGACTGGCTGTATCTCCCCGGGCATCGGGGCTCAGTGCATTACTGCATCATCCCTGCCCCCACGACTCGGCCTAATGGAAGATTTTCCATCCATGCACGCATATATAAACCAACTCCAGCTTCAACTGCTAAACACGCTTATACACACACACACACTAAAAACTTGTCCTCTTGCCATCTAACTGATTCACTTGATGCTTTCTTGAACTGGGGTGTAAATGCATTGGTGCAGTTGACCTGACTGAAGTTAATCAACTGATTGTGCGCTATGCGATTTACTTAACTATGTTAGACCTAGTTATACATCTGCTGAATCAGTTTGCCTTTACACACACTACACTAATAGTATAATGGATCACAAATCTCACAGTTTGGATCGCATGATGGTTTCTTGTCAGGAATCAGACCATTTTTTGAATCAGCCAAAAAGGGGAGGAGACAAATGTAATTTGCTTTTTATTTATTACAAAAACAGTACTGCAAGACACTTTTAGTTTCAACAAACAGGACTTAAAACAAGTAATTTTATTAAAAATAAAATGAAAAAATAATCAGCTGAATAAATATAAAATGTAAAATATTCATTACTGTGAAAAATTCACTTTTACTACTACTGTTGCTGATAATGTTAAATGTAGAAATCTAACATTATAATTTGTGCAACCCATATTTATATTTAATCTCATTTTCGATAAACGATTCAGTCATTCACTCATTAAACGTCATGTTTCATTGCTAGATGGATCATTTTTGGTGAATTATTCAGTGCCATATTTTTGATGGCTGATTGTTGCCACCTATTGGTTAAATAATGTAAATGCTGCCTACAACTTTTATTTTTGAGTGTCGAGTTAAATGCATATGACGTTGATTGTAATTTTTACCATAAACATTGGTGGTTTTATCTAACCTTTAAACTGTTATCCCAGTACTTCGGTGTTATTTGACTGTAACTTTGACTGAATCTCTTTCTTGATTTTTGCATTTTTTTAATCAGAGATTTAAATGCAGCGATTCAAAGGATAATATATATATATATATACACACACACACATATATATATATACATACACACACACACACACAGATATATATATATATATATATATATACACACACACCATTTAGAAATAGGAATGAAAAAATAAAGTGGTTGCTCTCATGAAGTGAATATATATATATATATATATATATATATATATATATATATATATATATATATATATATATATATATATATATATATATATATATATATACATACATACGGCTTTATCGACATTATCACCCACTAAATGCGGATGGATTTCCGCTATGTCAGTTAAGACAGCCGCTCCCACGAGCCACTTTGGTTGGTTAAAAATTTTTAATTTGAAGTTTTCTTAAAAACAAAGATAAAGATGGCCCAATATGCGAACAAATCTCAGAATCAAGAAGCAGCATGACTGACAAAACTAATTGTGTTCGAGCAGGCAAGAGAAAGTAGGTGAATACAGAGTGAGAGAATAATCACTCACACTCAGGGGATGTGATGCGCGCTCCCGTTTACTTGCGTGAAGCAACCTTGTTTAGAGGAAAACGCAACTGGTGAGATCTCTTTGAAGAAGTTAAGTTACTATTTGTTACTTATACAACTGGGATTGACGACAAGACCAAGATTAAAAAAAATAATCATATATCCTTTTGTAAGCATTAGCGGTCACTGCTTTTGTTTTAATCATTCTTTAAACAGATTATTAACAGCCCTAACATTAACCGTGTGTGCTTGATCATCCTTTCATTATCACACACGGTATGCTTTTTACCTGCTTTCTTTTGCGTACAGGTGTTTTTGTTAATGTGGTTTAATTAAAATACTTTAATTAATTACAACAGCATTGCTTTCATTTGAGTTAACTCCTCATTTATATGTAGTTATTGCTGATCTGAGACATTTGGCCAGGACAGACGGCTGTGCATATTTTAGATTTACATGACAATAGTTCTTTGAAATAATTTTTTTTTTTTTAAAGAAAAATTTTTGTTGAATTGAAAAGTGCAAGTGTGCAGATATAATTTGGTTGTTTTGACACATCCTGTGAAGTTTGTGGCTTGAAAATAATAATTCATTTATTTTTGGTGTGGTCAGAGATCAATTTGGTAAATCCTTCATTTTAAGCTCTGAAAAGTCCTGTGAAATGAAAACTAATTGCAATGCGACAACCCATTTGCTTGTGCACATTGAGCAAACTCACACAAAAAAAGTGAATACTAACACAAACAAAAAGTGAAATGAATGAGGAGACCTGTGGACATTACATAAAATCTAGCCAAGTAATTTTAGCATGCCAAAGTCAAATTTATTCATATAAAATATATTTTCCCTACAACAAAAGTGTGGCTAGTGAAAATGGCGAGTGGCTAGTAATGTTGGAAATCTACTAGCCACAGTGGCTGGTGATCAAAAAAGTTAATGTCAAGCCCCGTGTATTAATATATGCTAATATATATGTTAATACACAGAAATATATGTCGCTTGGATGTTGAGATCCATATCTTTTAATGGTTAACTGTGCAGCTTACAAGTAGTGACAGAAAACACCTTTAATACCCTAAGAAACCCACCACATCCTGAATAACCCACTACAACTTCTTCCATCATCATTAAAGCCTAAATGTTTTCATACATGTGATCTGAAGGACGCGAGAGGCGATCTTCTTTGTGATCTTTCCAAATTCAGGATTAATCTTCGAGTAAAAAACAAAAGTATTAATTCGTAAGTCACGTGTGTTCCAGTGGGTTGTGATCCATATGAATCATGAATCATGAATCATGAATCAACCTCTATACCATGTATCTCTATGTATCAAACACTGTGTATTAATATTGATGTAGACCAATTTAAACAGCAATTAAGTGAAACATACTGTATTAATCATTCATCAACAACTTCAATAGTTTTTTTAGTGTGCTACATCCTTTAGTTTGTGATTCTTTATGCTGTAAATGATCATTTATAAATTATTCTAACATGCTTATATGTAAAATATGTGCATTAACTAAAAATTCGATTATTGTTTTTGTTCTTGTTGCATTACACAAAATGCACCGCTATCTGCTTTAATTTATTAATTTGATACTCACTACTTGAGGTTTAGAGTGGAAATCTCTGTAGGAATTGTCTTGGCTCTCAAAGGACTGCAAAAGCTTTGCTCTGAGAAATACAGGAAGGTCACAGCACCAGACTTTTGACCCACATATGCAGGTGTAACCGCTGCTCCCTTAAACACATCACTTAACCTGCCTTGGCCCGTTTGGAAATGGAAATGAAAAAATAAAGTGGTTGCTCCCATGAAGTGAATGCGATGTAAAGACTACTTCAGGTCAGATCTGTTTTGAAATTCAGACCTGCATTTTAAACTTTAGCATGTGTAGAGATTCAGACACATCAAAATCAACACTTTTCTTATGCAGCTGTTGTTATATAATGTTGAAATCATTCAAGAACAACTTGTACCAAACTGCAGACTATGTGTGCTGAAACATTTCTCTTTCCTTTGCTCTTTCAAAATGATACAGAGAGGGAACACTGTGGGGGGAATGTGTAGAAAGATTTTCTGAATTTCTTTTTTGTTCAGAACAGCAGGCAGCACACTGAATGAAAACCTGTAACAGTTTTTTTTTTCTTGTAAAACATGCTACAGTATTCTTAGTTTATTTTACAATGTTGAGAAATCCAGTGGTGTAAAGTAACTAATTACAAATACTCAAATTACTGTAATTAATAACTTTTTCTCAGGAATTGTAATTTACTGAGTAGTTTTAAAACATGTACTTTTACTCTTACTTGAGTACATTTTTAGTGCTATATCAGTACTTTTACTCACACTACTTTCCTTCAACCAGCAGTCGCTACTTTATTTTTTCTTGTCTATGGGGATTAGAAAAATCAGTCCTGTAATTCCTGTCCAATCAAATCACACATAGAAGGTAAATCGCCTCATAATGAACTACCTCAAGACATGGGCGATTTATAAATGCAGCAAACTGCTTGGAAGCATTAAAAGGGTCCATAGATATATACACTAGATGTCGCCTGGCCTATTGTTGTCTATTGGACGAAATGCATCAATAGCGCCGCCATCTTGCTACAGGGTAGCGCTCCTTTGAAATGAATGCGGGACCAAGGTACAGTGGAGGACTGTGGCCATGCAAAGCCAGAGATATACACATATACACATATATCTGTGATCGGGAGTTTTCCTGGATGTTAGTATGTAATTTTTTTTTCTAATTACGAAAATTATAATTTTACATCGCTTTTCTACATTGATGGATCAGTGACCGCACGGGCATTCCTGACAAAAAGCTTGTGTTTGTGTGTACAGAAATGTACTATTCACCCTCCCTGTTAAATGTAATATAATCCGTGTCCTGAAACACACCTCCTCTCCTGCTTTCACTTCTCATACTGACGGAGAGAGCGATTCGTTTGTAAATGAATCTCTGTTATGAACGACTCTTTCACTAACGTTAGGCGACAATAATACAAGTTTCTGGCAGCGCAGCATCTCGTTGTCATATTTCTTTTGCATTGTTTGCTGATTTTATTCAACAAAACTAGCATAAGCCGAGTGTTTAGTGCGAGTTGGAGCTGCTTTGCCGTATGGTGAATGCAGTAAGTGATTGTTATCCTCAATAACGTTACCTGATTAGCACAAAAGTTCAGAACATTCAAAAACAGAAAAAAACATAATATTACCTATGAAATGTTTTGCCTTTGTGCTTTTTTTCTTTGTTTGCTCGTTACTACACCCGTAGACAGTAACTCTGTCTTGACTAGTGCGGTTGAATGACATTTGTCCTGGGAGCACTGTACCAATGTGGCGGCGCTATTGACGCATGCTCAGGGTCCCTATGCGATATCTAGTGTATATATCTATGAAAAGTGTCCAAGAAGACGTCCAAAATCAATATCAGTATTTGACGTCAATATGATGTTGGTTTAAGATGTTGGCTCAACATTGGATTTTGGTCACTTTCTAACACAACCTAAAATCAACCAAATATCAACATCATTTAACGTTGTTATTAGACATCAAAATAACGTTATCCTTAGACGCTGACTAGACATTGAATTTTGGTCACTTGACATCACAACCTAAATCTAACCTAATATTAATGTCATATGACGTTGTGTGCCTGCTGGGCAATAACTAAATGCACTACAGAATGTTACGTTTACACACCTCCACAAGTTACATGTAAACGCATCAGCTTTTCACAGCGTAATACTCATTACTCACTACTCACTACTCATGAGTACTTTTAAAAGGGCTACTTTTTACTCATACTTTGAGTAAAATTTACAACAGATACTCTTACTCTACTCGCACTACATTTTTAGGCAAGTAATGGTTCTTTTACTTGATTGTGATTTTTCAGTACTCTTTCCACCACTGGAGTAATCAGATCAGTTTTTATCTTAGGTTTAGATTTATTGTTGCCCTTTGTGGTCTGGAGCAGTTTGCATTACCTCAAAGTAAACAAATGAGGGTGTGTGTGTGTTCAAAATGTTTTGTGTATACACTACCTCATTTTCAAAGCAATCCCTATTCACATGAATCAGCAAAAACAACTAAACACTCCCTGTTATGCATACTAGGACAGTAGGAGGTCATTTAAAGGTACAGGATTTTTTTCATCAAAAAATACCAAAAACACTAGAACATTGTTATATAGACTCACCGGCCACTTTATTAGGTACATTAGTATCAGGTTGGATCCCCTTTTGCCTTCAGAACTGCCTTAATCCTTTGTGACTTTGTAAAATTCAACAAGGTACTGGAAATATTCCTTAGAGATTTTGGTCCAAATTGACATGATAGCATCACACATTTGCTGCAAATTTGTTGACTGCACATCCATGATGCAAATCTCCTATTCCACCACATCCCAAAGCTGCTCTATCGGATTGAGATCTGGTGATTGCAGAGGCCATTTGAGTACAGTGAACTCATTGTCATGGTTAAGAAACCAGTCTGAGATGATTTGCGCTTTATGACATGGCGCGTTATCCTGCTGAAAGTAGCAATCAGAAGATGAGTACACTGTGGTCATAAAGGACTGGACACAGTCATAATAGGTCCATAGTGTGCCAAGACAAAATCCCCCACACCATTACACCACCACCACTAGCCTAAACCATTGATACAAGGCAGGATGGATCCATGCTTTGACGCCAAATTCTGACCCTACCATCCGAATGTTGTAGCAGAAATTGAGGCTCATCAGACCAGGAAGCGTTTTTCCAATCTTCTATTGTATAATTTTGATGAGCCTGAGCAAATTGTAGCCTCAGTTTTCTGTTCTTGGCTGACAGGAGTGCCACCCGGTGTGGTCTTCTGCTGCTGTAGCCCATCCGCCTCAAGGTTGGATGTGTTGTGCGTTCAGAGGTGCTCTTCTGCATACCTTGGTTGTAATGAGTGGTTATTTGAGTTACTGTTGCCTTTATATCAGCTGGAACTAGTCTGGCCATTTTCCTCTGACCTCTGGCATCAACACCACAGAACTGCCGCTCACTGGATATTTTCTTTTTTAAGACCATTCTCTGTAAATGTTCAGAGTAAAAAGAAATAACTTGTGACATAGTACATGTCCTTTGGCACCATACTTATGATGTTACACACCCTCAATATCCGGGATGGTTTTATAGAAAACAAAGAAACACCAAAGATGCTTACTCTGTTATGCATTTATTGGTCTGCACAGCGCACCATTATAATAGTACCCTAAAATATATTTAGTATGACAAAAAAAATGCTGCTTCTTTGTCACATGATCATGAGTGGTCAACTTTGGCATAATAAAAAACTTTTTTTTCAATTCGACAGCTTTTAGATTTACTCTGCTTCATACTTTCATGATAATAAGTTTTATATTCTTTAGCACACTCATGATTTCTGCAGGAGTGTCATAGGAAGTGATGAAGATGATAGCTCCCAAGATTCCACATTATGTCTTACCATCATCAATCTATGCCTTTGTTTGTGGTGTAAACACACTCTCTAGCTGTCTTTAACTTTGTACGGACAATCTGCACCAGTGAACATAGAGTCCTGATTGTGACTGCCTGATTGCAATGTGACTTATTTTTGTCAAATGCAACTTGAGCGTCCATGGATAACCATGGATTTATTTGACAAATCCATCATCCAACTATATATTATGTTATGTTTTTTGTAATTGTGACTTGACTTTAGTATTTTTTTTTCATTTACAACTTGAGGAAAAGCCAGGCAAATGGATATGTTTGAGTGAAAGGGAAGAGGAATGAACTGGAGAGTGCCAGTAACATGTTTCTCTGTGTCTAAAGCTCTCGTACAGAACAACAGCAGCAGCAGCAGCAGCAGCAGCAAACATTTCGGCTTTGCCAAATACCCTCGAGAGAATGTGAAGGACACAGATCCCTTGCAATCATGTGGAGTGTGAGACATTGAGGAAGAATGTGTGTGATTGTAAGATGGGGAGATGATCACAACTGAGTGCTCATCATAACTGTTCCAGTTAGATCTCTTGAAATCAGATAGTGCTACTTACTGGTGTTCAGTTGCCGAACGACCAGTCGTGTGTAAGCTGTCCCACTGTGACTCAGCATCTATCCTAATCAAACAGCAATCAAACACACACACACAAATGTAGTCCTCTCATCCCTCTCACTTTCAACTGCCTGACAGAAAAGCCCAACAGCGCATAAAACAACAAGAAAGTGGCCCCAGGGGCCCTTTTTTAAAAAGTCTGCCAGGCACAGATACAAAAGCAAAGCAAACCGTCTATCTGCTTTTGCTTCTCCGTTTGAACTAGGAAAACAGCTTTGAGAGGTTGGACAGGCTCCTTGAGTCTTGGGTTTTCTTACCAATTCAGAATGGCCAAAAGACTAGCGAACTTTATGTTTCCAGAGCACACATCGTATATTCTTTATTTGCCTTCTTGACAGGTCAAATTAGCTTCCGTGCACAACCTTCCTGAAGGTGAGGTCCCATTAGTTCCATCATTGGCTATTCATGTTGGACCTCAGCTTCAATCAGCTTGCTGGTAAACAGAGCTGCCGCAACCCATATTGGGATTGACAGGCCCCTCGCCCCCGGGGGGAAGGTCATGCTGGTTTTCAGGTTATTTTGTTTTCAGATCACACGGCTCTGGGTGCCTGTTAGTAATGGGGACGTCATTTTATATGACCTCAGCATTCGCTGAAGCACCAAGGCTGGAAGTAATAAACATAATCTTGGCTAATAGTATACATCTGTAACAGTGCAATAATGCCTGTTTTCTTGTAAACGAGAGTGTTGTTCAACCAAGCATTAAAATGACCAACGACGAGTTAAATAGTTTTACTTGAGTCCTAAACTACTCTGGGAAGTAGAAAGTATGGCTGCTCTTCGAGTCCATTTTTCTCTTTGCTTTAATGGTGGGTTCAGATACTTGACAACTGCCATACGGAGGAGAAAAAAGTGAAAACTATCCTCAGCATTGTCTGGTAAGCTGCCTGCCAGCTAAAGTGTCTGAAGCAGGAGTAAATTGTGAAAAATCACATCCCTGACAGGTTGCTGAAAAGGAAAGTCTCGTCGTCCGTTCTGGATAAATGTGGTGACATTTCATTTCTGCCTTTAGAGCTTCGTAGTCCTTTAGTCTTAGTCTTGGAGTATATTAACAGAAAAAAAGGGTTCTGTTACACTAAAGTTGGAGCAGAGAACACTCTCGGCCAAAGAGTATAATTCAGAAGGATATAAAAGTAAACTTTGTACTCTATTTTGTAAGCGTTTCAAAGTGCTCCAGACCACTAGGGGCACAAAAGGGTTTTACCATTTGCTAAACCAAAGGGAGAAAAGGGATATGTTACTAATGCTGCATTCGAATCAAAGTCAGAGCTGGAATTTCAGTTAAAAAGTCTCACTTCCAACCTCAGTTGTGACACATTCAATTTGAAAACAATACAAAACAGAACTGTTCCCTTTTCATAATGGGCCAGTTAGCACAATTCAGAAGCGTAAAGGAATATATTTGTATATAGCACGTCTGATCCAGTCATGGTATTAAAAGTAAAAAAAATGAAACATAATTGAAAACATTATACTACAGCACATTGTGAAATCGGCATCATAAAGATGTTTTTAAAATTCTCTGTAACAAGTCAGCAAGCATTACACTGAACAAAACGTGTTTTCATCTTGTCCTGTGTGTTGAACACTGAGATCAGATCTGAGGAAGAAAACCGGCTGAAAAAAACAGACAAACAAAAAACATCACGGCAGACTCTGTCATTAGGACAGACCCAGTGGAGGTAGTAGGCGAGTGTAGAATCATGTCCAAATTAATTTGACCATCATGGACAGCATCTCCCTCCATGACAAGCCCCCGTCGGAAGAAATAACAGGCTGATCCAACAACATAGAAAACAACAGAATGGTGTTTGTGCTTACTGCCAGAAGACAAGTACTGTATGTACAGTCTGTACAATGCATTGCTTGTTGAATGTTTAGTTTTGATATATTTTAAGCAGGGTTATTATTATTTTCTATAAATGTGTGGACTATCAAGTTAACATTATCTCTTTAATGTTTAAAAACAACACCTTTAATACCTAATATAATTGCAAAACTCGAGATATATACTTTTTGTTTTGTGAATTAAGACCTGTTTACAATTACAGTATCAATTGCAGTTACAATTGTCATATATTTTTTGCCATGTAACGCACAATAAAACCACACCAGCATATATTGAGAGAACAGCTAACACAAAACAAACATTTTAAATGTTACATTTTAACAAGCAGCATTACTATATAACAAGGGCAGAGAAAATAAATGGGAACATTTTTATGGAAGAAATTATGACATTTAAAAAAAATTAAAAAGCAGAGCTTTACATGGCTTTAGTTACAGACTGATATCCTGGTGTATTTCTATGATCAGCCGATTTGAATGTTATCACTTGATCGAATTGATGTTATCAGTGATTATCAGTTTATATATATATATATATATATATATATATATATATATATATATATATATATATATATGCAATATCACACAAGTAGCAATGCGATATGGCTGTATATCGGCACTGGTGGGAGGCAGCCAAATCGCACTGTTACGAGTGTGATATTGCGTTTATACAACCGTTTGACGGCATAGTTGTGTATATAAAAACAAAATCAAACATGGAGAGTCTCACTTTTGAATGAGGAACTACTTTCTTCCGGATTCGAATCATAAGCTGACAGTTAAACCGTTGAGCGTGCATCTTTTAAACTTTTGATCTGTAGTGTCTGCTTTTTGCTAGCTGAATGTGGGCGGAGAAATACACAAAGGGTAAAGAGGCTGTAGGAGTTCTGATATTGCAGAATATCGCACGGCTATCAGCCAATCAGATTTGAGAACTATTTTATACAGAACTGTTTTTACAGAATTATATATATATATATATATATATATATATATATATATATATATATATATATATATATATATATATATATATGCCAGTAGGGGCCAATGTGATTGTAATCATCAATCCACATGGTTACTTAGCTATACTGTAGATCCGCTGCAGCCAGAACTTAACGAGAATTATTTATAGTATTTTATTTATATTATTAATTGTATTTTATTAACGTCTACCCCTATCCCAACCGCCACAGTAATGTAAAGATCTGTATCTGGAGTATTCTATATTAGTATAGGCGATTAACCTTGAGAATTAATTATATTATTTATTAAATTTCCCATTAATTGTATTTTATTAATGTCTACCCCAACCCTAAACCCAATCATCACAGTCATGTAAAAAACAGATCTGGATCTGGAGTATTCTCTATTAGTATAGGCAATTAACCTTGAGAATTAATTACATTATTTATTAAATATCCCATTATTGGATTTTATTCATGTCTACCCCTACCCCAACCCTAAACCCAACCATCACAGTAATGTAAAAACAGATCTGAATCTATAATCTTCTCTATTAGTATAACTGATTAACCATGTGAATGGATGATAACAGCCTTCTGAGCCTAGTAGGCCCCTACTGGCCCATATCTATCAGCTTATAACAACTGATAACACCCATTCAATCAAAGTGGGTATCCATAAACCCTTTTTCCTATTTCATGACATTTTTGTTTTATTTATTTATTTATTTATTTAATGACTGCATTTTGATAAAATTGTGACAGTTTACCTTTGTAATCTATAAAAATGCTCTGATCAACATTTTTATAGTTAACTTAAATGTAAATGGTTCAGAATACTAAATGACTAAAATGAGAGTCGAATAACAAGATGATTAAAAACAGTTCAAATGTTGTACATGCAGGAAACCTTAATAGAGTATAATGTTTAGTACTTATACAGGTATTGTATTTTAGTTTAAGTGCTAAAACTTCAAGCTTTTTAAATAAAATTAATTAAAACAGAGGTTGTATTTTATGATATGAATTATTTTAAATACTAAACCATTTCTATATTAAAATTCAAAAAAAGCACATCACAAAATTTCTAAAATTAAATAAAAAAAATTTAAAGGTCCATTAATATGTTTTAATATAAATTAAAAGTCCATTCAAAATAGTTATTAACACTGTACTAATATTTCAATAGCCCCAACATTCAAATAATGATTAAAATCATTTTAACATAAAGATGTAGGCATGCACTTTTACAAACATTTCAAAAGTAAACCTTTTTAAAATGTGACAACCTGCTTCAGTTATGAAAGACAAAACAGACGCAGAAAGCAGGAGGGACCTCAAGGAATAGGTATTGAAAAACAGCTTATTCAAGAAATACTTCACCGCTTCAATCCCCCAACCTTCATGCTTCATTCTCACTTCCTAATCGGCCCAGTGGCTGTTTAAAACCTCATCACCACATCTCCATACGGCTGTCAGTAACTGCCAGTATTAATTACCAAGGAGCTCTCATTAGTGTAAGAAACACAACATGCTCACGGCCACAACAGAGTGATCAACTCCTTTATTACCAACACATCTTTCACCTGAGAAAACAGAGAGAGATGAAAACCAGCCACCACCATTTTCATATCAGAGCTGCTAAAGAACCAAAATGGAGGAATCTTCTATGGCATCAATATTGCAAACCTGAGAGTTGCCGTATGTCACCAGCCATGCCGCACAACAATGTCTTGAGGTTCCAGTGAATAATTCATCAGCCAACAAGCGTTAGGCCGCCATTATCTATTTAAATCCCAATGCAAACTCATCCCAAAGCCTGCATGTGGTGCTGTCATGGCCTGGTTAGGAAACGGGGAGGGAGGCCAAGGGAACAGACAGGAAATTAAACTGCGGCAGGACCATCTTGGGTCTGCTCCTTTCCATCATTTTTCCCATCTCTCTTAGTGCTCTCGCTCCCTCCGCGCCTCAGTCATTCATTCATCTACTTCAGTGTGTCATTCCTTCATCCTGAGTCATTCAGGCAATCTTTCCCCGTCTCAATCCATCCATATCCAGCCCTGTTTTATATTTCATCTTTCCTTTTGTTTCCGCTTGCCTTTCTTTCTATGATCTTTCCAGTCATTCTCGCGACAGTGACAAGACCAAGGTGTGACCAAGAAAGGGCAGCCATGCAGCCACCAGTCTGGGATGGCATCGAAATCGTAATTTGTGAAAATAGAGGTGAATTTGACTATGAAGTAATAGACCGTTTCATTGCCTAAAACACAACCGAATACAGCTCATTTGTGTTTATACTATGAGGCTGTTGGATGATTGAATCTGACTGAATCAAATCAGAAGTCGTGATTAATGAAATACTGTTTCTGAGTCCAAGATGCTATTCATTTGAACTGGAAAATATTCGTTTATGACCACTTTTTAGTCATATCACAGTTTAAAGTGAATTTCTTATAAAATCATGATGTAAACGACAGTCTTTAGACTTCATCAGTAATATTTTAACGCTATATAAAAACTTTATTATGGCCATCTGATATTATTCACACACATATATCATCATCATATATATATATATATATATATATATATATATATATATATATATATATATATATATATATATATATACAGTTAAAGTCAGAATTATTAGCCCCCCTGAATTATTAGCGCCCTTGTTTATTTTTTTCACCAATTTCTGTTTAATGGAGGGAAGATTGTTTCAGTACATTTCTAAGCATAATAGTTTTAAAAACTTATTTCTAATAACTGATTTATTTTCTCTTTGCAATGATGACAGTAAATAATATTTTACTAGATATTTTTCAAGACACTTCTAAACAGCTTAAAGTGACATTTAAAGGCTTAACTAGGTTAATAAGGTAAACTAGGCAGGTTAGGGTAATTAGGCAA